>NW_009601999.1:0-63653 GCF_000690535.1 Cariama cristata | reverse complement strand
GGATTACGGCCAGCATCACTCCCACAATGCCCTGCGCGGCCGCGCCTGCCCCTTCCCACAATGCCCTGCGCCAACGCCCGCTGCTGCTTCCCACAATGCCATGGTGGCTCTTGTCCCTGGTCCCTGGTCCCCTCCCAGCCGGCAGGTCCTCGGGCGGGCCTTTGCAGCCCATGTGCCCTCGGCCTGCTCTCCACAAGGCCGCCTGTCCTCGTCCCTGTTCATCCACACAGTCTGCTCCGGTGCTCCCGACTGCCCTTTTCCTCCACTTTACAGACTGACCTGTGGTGCTGATGGGGAGCTGCTGGGTTGTATCAAAAGTGGAATAATTTCCAACCCTTCAGCCTCCTGAAGAACTGACAGTCACAATGACGGGTGCTGTGTTGAGAGATGAATTGCTGGTGAAAAAGCATCCGGCGTAGGGCAGGGGACCAGGCAGGCCACATATGAGCAGCGCGCTGCTGTGGGGCATCTGAAAGGAGTGTGAAGCTTGGAACATGGCTGTGTCCCTCCGGCTTCTTGAGCCTCCTGAGGAAAGGTGCCAAGAAAGCCTTCCCTTCAGAAAAGGGGGACACCAGCCAAGTTTTACACAGCTCCAGGGCTGAATAGCTAAAACCCACTGAATTTCCATGCTTGCCTTTGTCTTTTGATGCATACATGGATTTCACCTATGTCCTGTTTGAGGCATCTGGGCCCTTCTGACTCTTCGGGGATCCTGTTCTAGTGTCCTCTGTGGGTGAGACACCAAGTGGATGTGTATATTGTGACGGGTCCAATCTTCAGAGACTAATCTCCACGTATACCTGAAACTAGCTTTTCAGGTCTACTTTTCTAATCTCATTACTAGACAAATTCAAATTTATGCACTGATCTTGATCACCATTATGATCATATCAAGGGTATTCCCCAACATCTTTGCTGCTAAGTTGTTCTCAGAGTATTTACAGTGACGTATAACACCTAAATAGTCTGACTTTGTGTTTTGACAACTGCAATTCATTTCAGCCCCAGATTGTGAGAGGGTTTAAGCCTTTAAATATTCTTTCCAAGTTCACAAGTACAGCTGTAGAAAGGGGAGGAAACTCAGTGGACAATTTTAATTGCCGCCAAAAGAAAGCAGCACTTCAAATGCATCCCATGGCTTGCTTTATTTTAATTTTACAATTTCAAAGAAAAATAATGCTGAGTGATCTAGAAAGCTGGTGCTAAGTGATCTGGAAAGAAATGGCATTCTCAGAATGTTTTGATTTTTAAATTTTTTAAAAAAGGAAACTATGCAAAGAACATAATATGCTATTGCAGACAAACTACTAATACTTGATACCAATCTTTTAAAATAAAAAAATGACTGGAAAAGCAGGCCTTATTTTCATTAATGTGACTTCTGTAACAACTGTAAGTCTTTTTTTTTTGTCTGAGAAAATGACAGGATTCTGTATTTAGGGCCTGGAAAAGACTCATTTTTGAATTGCAGCCCTCCAATACGTATATTATGGAGGGGCTGACACTTGGATAAAATCATTTTCTATGCATTATCAGTCTCAAGGTTATGAATAGCATTCCAGAGTTAATGAGAAGAAAATTCTCAAAGATCCATAGCCTCAGATGGTAACAGTATTAAAATGGTTTATTGCTTATTTTCAGGTACCTTTCACATACATGCTTTTTGGAGGGATAAATAATGTGTTAAAGATTGTGAAGTATGAGATATTATGGTAAGTGTGGCCATATAAGAACAGAAGATAGATAAATGCTGAAATCAAAAATGGCATCATGTTTGCGATGAAAATTTAATATCCATGTGCAGTGCCCTGGAACAGAAGTACTTTATAACCCTTGAGAAAGGAGCACAAGGCAGGACAGAAAGCTTCTCCGAAGTGATAAGGCAGCGATGAATTTCAGTGCTTTTCTCTGGTAAACCAGGGACAATCTGGGGTAGACTGAAGGGATATGCACTCTGCACAGAGATGCTTCTCCATCCCTCTGGTCTGCAGAGTTTCTGCCACTTCGCCCCGCTGGGTTTGGAAAGAAAGGCTACTGCTGCAGTGTTTTGCCTGTCCAGCCCTTTCTGCAGCAGTGTGAGATCCATCTGGACCTTCTTGTTAGGGTGAAATGCATGATTTAGTCTTACATTTGCACTGCAGGAGCAATGATGCAGGAATTTGGGGGATCACGGGAGGAAACCTTGACTTTCAGCACAATTCCATTTGCTAATAAGCAAAATCATAAAAAGTGCTTGCTACTTTAATAGACCTGAGGTTTTAACTGCTATAAAGTTTCCCTGCTATGAAAGTGCATGAATTCCTTTGCTTTTACAAAAATAAATCTTCTTGTAACGCTACTTATACTTAGTTCCATATAATAAAAGAGCCTGGATGACAACTTTGCATTATGTTAAGGTTTTTGCAATCTCCTCCATTTAAAAGCTTCGTCTTTTTCTGTCCTCCAGGCCCTCTGACATGCCTGCTATCAGAGAACCCTGATGTCATCAAAATGTTCAATTCTACTCTTCTTTCTATCATTGCAAACCAGGAGTAACTGTCAAAAGAGTGAGGTTGCACTGGTTTAAGATAATTATCAGAAGATTTATTCTGTATTGTTGCAGTGCTCGTGACGGTCAGGCCTCAGGATTTTCAATGTATTGAAACATTCTACAAAATAGGTAAAGTGGGAAAACTAGGAAGAGTCAGGTTTGCAAATAGTGGGCGTTCTGAAGTTCCGAATGTAAAAATTACTGTGATTTAGAGAGATTTAGATCTGATAAGCCTGGAGATCAGAGAGCAAGTCTAACATTACTGAGTTTATCAGAGATTCACTTTCAACTAAGAAGTCCGGGATGTTTTCTCCTTAAACTTAGGAAGCATTACACTGGGTGCAAAGTGGCATTGCAGAGTCATTCTGGCAATAAGAATGAAGGAGATAAAGGAGCTTTCCTCATTTTTCCACCCTCTACTGCAGTTCTTATGAGTGTTGTCAGAGAGCCATTTCTGCCTGCATTAAGCCCCTGATGTTGACAGAGCAGCCAGAAGAGACCTCTGTCTTACTGCACATCGAACGCTTTATTTAGATATCATCACCGAGTACGATTGTCCTGCCATTAATAACTGTGCAGAATTCCAGGAAGACATCTGCTCAAATAACAGCAACAAATTATGAGATATGGAAAGATTTCCATATTAGAAAAGGCAAACAAACAAAACATTAAGACTGTTTTACTTTGGAGAGGAGAAAAATAAGATGTAATACAAAAGAGTTACAGAATGGATTGAATAATATGTAGAAACAGGTTCTTCTATTTACCCATGCCTATTTATCCTTTCAAAGGACACATGCAATGAAATTAAAAGACAACACAATCAAAACTGATAGAAGAAAGTACTTTAGATAGTGGAACTCATTATCATGAGATACATTCAACAGTGTTCAAAGCAGAATCAGAGCACTTTAGGGACCCCATAAGATAATACCCACATACATTACTTATTTTGATCTTCTCACTCACTGCTAGGTTAAATGTGCAATTCACGGAAGTTAGTTCCTGTGCAAAGAATTGTAGTCGAGGAAAACAGCCAGCAGAAGTTAAGAATAAACAATCCCCGTACACTATAGAGCAGAGATGGAAGAATTTTGTAATGTAAGGGATTATAATAGGATCTAAGGGGACCAAAGTGAATTGCATTACTGCGGACCGTAATGTAGCAGGGAGGCGAGTGTTAGATTATTGATGAGGACAAAGAATGGAGATTACCTGAGGGTGTCAGCACACTCTTTGCAAAATACATTTTCATCTAATCTTTCTACTTTAAAGCAGGAAAAGAAGTTGCCCAGAAGTTAGCATTCATTAATATCTATTGCTTTAGAAAAAGGCCACAATGATTTTGTCGATCCTGTCTTATTGAGCCTCTTGCCCTTTCCTAACATGCAAGGACACAACTGAGCAGAGCTCTAGAAGTTGCTACAGGCAAAAGGCCACCTGGTCTTGTTGTTACATAGGCAAAGCAACGACCTTTCTTCCCTGTGCCCTCCCAGTCTCACCAGTGCCTATTGAAGAGCATTTTTCGCTACACATGTGGAGAAACTCAGTGCATCTCTAACATTTTACCATGGCTCAGCCATGACAGAGCAATTCCACTGTGTTGCTGCTATGCCAATACTCACTTTGGTGGATGTGACCATTATTTTCACTGATTCTTGATGTATGTCAGGCCTGCAACAAAAAAGGAAAAAAGTAAGCTAGCTAAAGACACTGCAGTTTTCTTAACATGTAAGCTGATTTCCAGGTCTGCTAAATTCTTTCTCAACTGGCTGCAGCTAAAGAAGAAATCAAATCTGATTTGATTACAGCTACTGGAGGAATATTCCAGATCTTGAATTCAGTTGTAGTAATTGGAAACTTGCGTTGTAAAGCAATGATCTCAATTCGTCTAAGAGAGAGCTTCTATGAATACAGTCCTACGAATTCACAAATGGTACAGATACAATCAGCCAAGACTGCATTACCTTTGTGCTCCTAGAAAGTTCCTGGGCTCTCCCTTAGTCAGTTCAAAAGAGGTAACACTTTCCTTTGTGTTTGACATTTTAAAAAAATTATCTTAGATGGAGACTTTGCCCCAGCGAAGTTTTTGCCTGAAAAAAAATTCTTCTAACCAAGTTCTAAACCCCTGAAAATAGGGGTTTATAATGGGTCTGCTGATAGACCCTTAACAATAGCGTTGTGAATGGCGCTGCTATAATTAATGATACTTCAGAAAGATTTATGGTCCTTAGACAGAGATAAAACAGAAATATCATTGCTTCTTTGCCTCCCATCATTTTATCCTCTATGAAATTTTATGTGAAATAAGTCAAATGAAAAATGTAAGCTCTTAATCTTTTCCCAGAGTCCTGTCTCTCACTTGATGAGCGCTTTTGCAGAATAAATTACAGCTTTTTATTCCTTATGTATGTACAGCTTTGTATTTAAAAAGCAAAGAAAAGAACATTGTCGGGTTGGCAAAGCAAGTCAAGACGATGGCCATGGAGGAAGCAGAAATTACCAGCTATTCTTGGCCATTCTTCTGCCATCCCAGAGGCGACGACTCTGGTCCTGCAGTAGTTCAGAGCAGCTGGCTTGGAAGTGTTCAAACGGGCACCTGTGTTCTGCATTGAAGAACTACGGATCACAGAGAGTTAGCCACGATGGCTGTAGCTGCAGCTGCAGCAGTGCTAGCACAGTGGCCGGAGCAGAAAGCCAAAAGCTGTGGCTTGATTACAGTGGATAGTACCTTTGTGTTGAAAAATGCAGGATACTATATGGATCTTTAATATAACTGGGTGTCATAGGCATAGCAAGAGGCCGTTGCTAGAAACTGAAAGTTGAAAAATTTGAGTTAGATATCGGGCATTATATCGTAATAGAGGAAATGAGTAATCACTGGAGCAAGCTATCAAAGGGAAAGTGAATTCTCCATTTTCTGACAATACCAAAGGAAAATGAGGAGCTGACTAAAGAAATGCTTTTGTCAAAAGAAAACATATTTTAGTCAAACAAAAAGAAGAGTGACAACAGTACCTAATGGTCCATGTTGTACAAGAGGCTACCCTAACAGTCTAACAGTATGTTCTATCTGTAAACATTGTGACTTTGTAAAGCACGTTAAAAAAGTAAATGGTAAAGTACTGCTTACTGAGCAGAGAACAGAGGAGAGGGCTCTGAACAATTTGCTTTGGAGCTCGTGCATTGCAGCACCTGGCATTGCCAGAGGAGATGCTGGGAGGGTGGCAAGGAACACTGGCTCTGAGGCCCTGAGAGCAAAGGCACAGCGTGGCTCCAAGCTTGTCAGAGTTGTCTTACCTGAGCTACTTCGGAGCACGGCCAGGAAGCGAGTGTGAGAGAGCAGTCTTCAGGGGGAAAAGCTTTACCTTTGGGCAGCCAGGCTGAGGCAGCAGCTGAATGGGGGCTGAGAAATCACAGTTTTGGCATAGGCCACCTGAAATGGCAGTTATAGCTCGAAATCCATCACATCCCATTATAGTCCTAGGCTCTGGCTTCTGTTAGCCTCATCCAGCTCAGATGGCATCTAGTCACCTGTTTTTCAAAAGCTTCTCTGCAGTGTGTCAGGAGTTTTGTCCCTCTGCCCATTAAAGTAGCAGTGTTTGAGCATCTTCATGTTAATTTGATTGACAACAGCGAAGTCACTAGAGAACCTCAAGGGATTTCTGGCTGGCTTGTTTTTCCTGTTATAAATTGTAGCTTGTTGTTGCATTAGGGAAGAAAACTGAAAAGCTTTCTTTAAATAATAGCTGAAGTTACCCTGTCTAATAGGGAGCTCTGAGATCTATGCTCGAATTCCCCATAAATTGTAACATTACTCCTTTAAAATTTCTCCAATCCATCAGGAACAGAGAGGGATTTTTTTATTTTTTTTTTAACAAGAACTTTCGGTTTCAATAGAATTCACTCTGGAGGGCAGAACATTATTTTTTTTTTTTCATTGTAAGGAAGATTTGCAAAGGGGCAGGATTGTGGTTATTATTAGAGTCCTTCCTAAAGAAAATCATCAAATCCTTTACAGCACTAGGCAGATCTGGGCTAGAAAGTATAACAGGATGGCATAGAGCAGCCCAGATAGCAACAGAGAGAAAATGGAGCAGGAAGAAAGAAAAAAATGGAAACTCAAAAAGAAGAGCAGATGCCAATTAGAATTCTTGCAGGCTGCAGCAAGGGGCGAGTATAGGAAGCTGTAGGAAAAGAAAGAGTAGAGTGGATTAGTGTTAATCAGAGACATAGGAAAGCAGGAAAGGTTTTAAATGAGCTTTAAAGAGCAAAAATTGAGTTAGCAGCTTGGAAGAGAATTCCAGATCCATCAAGTGTAGGAGCAAAAATAAAATGCAGAATACCAGGAGATATATCTGAGTCCTAAGCAATTAACTGCTGAAGGTAATAAGATATTTTTTTTGCAAGCAGAAGCTTCTCTCTCTCTCTCTTTCTCTCTAAAGACAGTATTATTTTCCTTATCCCAGTGAAAAGGTGCATTTAGTATTAGAAGAAGGTGACTCCCACCTGATTTCTTTTTCGCTGTTCTAATGGTATATACACCCTGTTACAGGAAAATGAAATGCTAAGGAACTAGAACTTGCCCAGTCTCAGGCAATAAATTTGCCCAGGCACATAGCCCAGATGAATTGCCTCTGGAGTTGGGTGAGTTACACCGGGTGAGAATCTGGCGCAGCTTGGGGCAGTGTTTGCATCACAGTCTTGAGTCGTCTGAAGACCTTGGGGTTGAAGATCCACTAAAACTGTTGTTGACTTCAGTAGACATTAGAGCAGGATGGCTGGGCTGTGAGGGTTCTCCTTACAGCTCTGAGATATGAAACATCACTTAACATTTCTATGCTGCCAATTTAACTACCAGTAACACTTAATCACTAAAAAAAAAACCCCACAAAACAAATAAACAAAAAAAAAAAAAAAAGAAAAAAGAGAACAAAAAAAAAAGAAAAAACTCACTGATTATCTGTTCTTGGAGTCTGCACAATACTATCATTAAAAAGTCCTATTTCTAGCTTTGGCTTTATCTGCAATGTAGGAAAGAATAGCATTGTGTTTGAGTTTGGGTTTCTTTTACACATGAATCATCATTAAAGGTTAATGAGGAAGCTAACACTATATGAAAAGGTTGTTTTCTCATTAGTTAAAGACTTTCTTTTTAAAAGCTCTATATATTCCTAGAATATTATGAATTTGTTATTTGCTAAACAAAATCTTAATCAGTTCCTTTTTTATTTCTTTACATCATTTTAAGCACATGCAATCAATGCCTTAGTTCCAGTCATAAATTCTGGATCTCTGCACCACTGGATCTCCAGCAGAACAAACTTCATCCAAACAAAGCGCAGAGGTGTACACAAATCAGCCAGAGCTCCTGACACAGAGTTTGTGCCAGCGTAATGCTTTAACATTGGCTTTGTGGTGACTGCTGAAGGACAGACAATGCCTGATCCAGTGTTATGTTAGACTAGCACAGAGAGTTAATGCCTAACGTAGCATAAAACCCACCAACACCATGCCAAACCTTCCATGTTTTTTTGAACAAAGTTAAACCAGCAGAGTGAGTGTGTATGAGATCAGTGTTTTACACCACATTGCCACAGTGGTTTGGATCCAACACTAAGAGCCTTAAAGTCACAGTCTGGTCACACCCAAGCCTGCAGTCAATTTTTGCTCTCTAGTTACAAGGAAGGAGCACTGTGATAAAGCGTCATTGAATTCAAACAAATCCTAAAAGATGTGTCCGTTTTCTATGCACTGGGATGTATTGTGGTGGTGAAAGCAACTCTTCTGGCATGGTAGAAGATGGATCCCTCATTACAGCCTCAAACCAAACCACCATGCGTGTGGCTGCATGGGGGAAAGATGAGCTCTCAGGGAACAGAAAACCAAAAGTTTACTCAAGCTTCTTGCTCCATGCCAGGGGTGCACGTGCCAGTTTTTCTAGTCGGATGTGACTCTCTTTTAATGACCAAAGTTATGTAAAAAAACCCCTCTGAAAACAGGGCTTCGTGACAGAAACGCCTACACAGCTGTAACAGCCACTTCTCAAATGTGCTGCTGCTTATGAACCACAAGAATAATATGGCGAAATGTGCCGACTTCTGCAGTTTTCCCCTCTTTTGTTGAAACTAATGAGTCACGATTAGAGTAATGCTTTTCTGTGACTCCAAAACCATTTTGCGTAATGAGGTACTAAGTCTTTATAATTAGGCCCAGAAGGGAACTGGGATGTGGCCCCTTAAGAGCAATAATTATTTAGGTTATTTATGGTAATAAAAAATTGAAAATAGGAATTCTTCCTCAGAATGTGACTATTTATTCTTTTACATATTGCCTAACAGGCAATTACCCTATTAAGGCAACGTTTTGTTGCTAAAGACATTAATTGAAATGTAAATTAAATGTAAATCAGCTAATTAAATTGATATGTAATGAACTTGTCATGCAGGCCTTTGAGATCAGATGCATTTTGCTAATAAACAAATGTTATAGTGGTGCCATTGCTCACTGGAATTAAGGTTGTTTAACGTGTTACGTCGATAACACTCTCCCCAAATTCAAAGGTTTGCATTGTGTCATTAGAGCCCAGAATGAAGCTGGCACTGGGAATTTCCAGATTTATTCCTTCCAATTATTTCCTGATCAAGTTCATTGCAAGGCAAGGTGTTCCCCTAATGGCGAGTGCTGCACATCCCACTGGAGTGCAGTCCAAGCTCTGTCTATTCCTTCTGCTCCCCAGATATGATAAAGCAATTTGTAAAACCCCTCACCAAGATTGATGCTGCTGTGTCAGATGGCTTCTGGAGAGGTTAGTGTTATTTCTTTCTCTGTGCGCTGTGGCCAGTTCAGTAGGGGTAGTGAACTCTCATGGCAGCAGGAGGGTAACTCTACACATGCCTGAAATACAAGGAAATAAAATGAGAAATGAAGCAATCGTAATTTCCTTGGCAATTATGTTGACAATGTACAAGGCAAACATCAAAGCCGACGTCAAGTCAATACAGCCACAGGAGAATGAGCCACAATAACCTTCTGCGCTGTCCATAACACACGAGTAACCTGAATCATCAAAGCGTGGGCTTATGTCAAATTGCAAATTAAAGGGAAGGAATATGAAGCTATCAGTTTGCCTATGAAACGATCAGTTTTCTTGCAGCTACATTTTGAGCCAGACCTACTAAGATCTCTGGCATAAATTCTGGTCCTGTATCTTGCAGGTATCTTGGAGGATGGAAGTCCCTCCCCTGCCAGATACATGGACAAAACTCACTGTTTAAAATTATGCAACAGTAAGGCAAACGTCGCGTAATCTGCTTTTGAAAAAGCTCAGGTCAGCACCTTATGAAATCCACTGCCCACTTCCATTCAAATCATGCAGACATTTTGTGTGCACAGTCATAAAGCTCAAGCAAATGCGGCAAAAAGAGCTGTGGAAGTGAGAGGATAGAAACACGGTTTGGAATTGCAGAAATGCTTTGCAGAAAGTTTTGCTGGATCCATCGTGCCATAGTTGCACCTGAGGATTCATGCATAATTGTTCTGTCTTGAATAAATTTGATGCTGCATTTCTAACTTCTTCTACCCAGAGAACCTTCCACCCTGCAGTCCTTTGGGGCCTGGGGGTATTTAATAAACATGTCAACTACCACTCTCTTTAGCTTGAATGCAGCATCTTGTTTTTTCCTACTGAAGAACACTCCAGTTTGAAGTTTACAGAGCAATTAAAGACCCTCATGGGGCCCCTGATACATAGAGATTGTCAGCATATGTAGATTAGTAATTGTCAGGTTTCTCCCTAAGGCCGAAGAGCTCTTAGTCAAATTCCAGAGATCATCAAGTATTAAGATTTCAGTGGGCTTTGTGTCATACACAACATAGTGGCATAATTAAACTACAATGCCTCTTTTCTAATAAACTTTTGGATCTGGCTATGTTTCTATTAATTTCTTTTAATTAGCTATGATCACAAAATAAAAATGAACATCAATCTAAAGCTGCAACTTTGCTGCTTCCAAAAAGACATCCTGGGAATAGCTTTCTTTCCTAAACTGTTGGAGTTTGGGGACCACACTTACTGCTGTGACTTGCAAAAGCCTGATGGAGGACAAAAATCCTGCAGATTGAAGGCACAATCCTGCTCTGACTCCTTTTCAGCTGGCACGTGGGCACAGGTGATTGAATGATGCTAGCATCTTGAACTACGTCTTCATCGAGCTGCTGGCTTGGACTCTAGCTCAATTTTTACTCTATTCTTCACTAGTTTTGGTGTCTTTGACCGTTGATCTAGACAGAAACTGAAAAAAAAAGATTTACTTTAGAGGTCAAAGAAGGGTATTAGTGTAATGATCCTCACAACCCAGGCTGATGCTGTAATGGCTGTCTCCAGCATCCCCATTGTTTAGCCCTCTGCCCCCCCATGCTGGGCAATCAAATGCGCACCCGAATTTAGTATTCATTTGCTTGAGTGTTGAAGGGGAATTGTGCTGGTTTGCTTTGCATCTTGCATGGTCCAACCCTTGAAGAGCAACTCACTGTTCTAATATGGTGTTCCCTGTAAGCTACAGGGTGACAAGAGCAACCAGATTAAGCTTTCATGCAGTAAAAGACTGGCCTGTGCATGTTCTGCCAGCTGGAGCTGCAGCTCCCACGTACATCGTGTTGTGGTCCCAGGGCTGGGAAGGTACAAAATGTTGGTCATTGGCCTGCATCCATCATTTGAGTCCCACTCCATCGATCTGTGTCTGTTTGTGGACAAAGCCTATGGCAAGGAGTAAGTTGTTACAAATCTCTGTGGTGTTTCTGACCTACAAATTGAGATTTTCAAAGCCACGTGTGGGATCTGAAAGTTTAATTCCTATTAAGATAAAAAAGACTTGGACATTGTGAAGGCGGCTTTAATGATCTTCATTACAGCACATTACATCAAAGAGTTAAATTATTACTTATGAGGAGTAGATCTTCATTTCAGTGCTGTTTCTAGGTGTAGCAGAAAGTGCTGTGCTTGGGAATTGACAGAAATCTTTTGTTAACCCCAGGCTGCCCATGCATACATTTGTGTGCTCTTGCATGACCACCCAGACATATGTACCCAAGCAAGCAATGTTCTTCTCTCCTCAAACTGGGCTCGTGAGTAAGACCCTGAGAAACCCCAAAAGCTTTTGTGCGTCCAGGAGGAAACTCTTTATTACCGCCATCACTGTACTTGCACTGTACTTGCACAGTACATCTTTATTTGTAAATCCCGTCTTATTTGTCACAACTTACATACATCTCCAGTGCTGAAGACTGAGATCTTTCAGTAGCCTCAGAAAAGACAGCTGAAGCATCCCCTTCCCAACACAAAGGATAACCTGAAGCCAGTGACTAATTTCAGAGTGGTTTTCTGCAGTCTCGGGCTGACTTTGAAGCAAAGATCTATCATTTTGCCTCCAGATCTCTAAATTCTCCATGTCCCCAAGCCCCTTTGTGGGCTAAATCCTCATTTCCTGAAAATCACTTGAATTCTTCCCATCATTGAGTATCACCCATCAGTGAAGTGGCTCTTCTCCACTTGGCCCACTGCATATGGCAGAATACAGTGCTGCTTTCTTTTAAGAGGTCTGTTTTTATGCTAGGGTATGAAAACTGGATCCAAGCAGCACAAAGAAAGTTGGGCTTTAAATAGTAGCCCAGGAGGAGAATCTCAAGAGTCCCAAAAAAAAGAAGAAAAAAAATTCCTCACATTCTTCTTATGATGATACGCCTCAAAATTATTAATTTTGCTTGCCCTGTATCATATCTTAGGGCAAGCTGCTTTTCCCCGACTGAATTGCAACGTGGCGTTTGGTTCAGTGGGTTTAACTGAAGCGTGGCTATCTGGAAAAGGCAGCTTTATCTGTAATAAAGTAACTTCTTCAAATTTACTTTCTTGATCTTGTACTTTGTTTGGACTGCCGGAGTCTTAATGCCTGGAAAAGTATCTGTCACCCATGGCCCTCATTTTAAAGGACTGTAGGTTTTTAGGGGCTGAATGGCGTCATCTCCCTGCATCGATTTTGTCAATGTATTCCTGCGAGCAAGCCTGCCTGAGCTGCGTGCTAATTTTCCATCTCCTCTTTGGCTGACAACAGTCCCTGGCTCAGCGAGATTTCAGTTTTGCTCACTGGACTCTTCTTTCCCTGTCCTGCCTGAGCTATATTTTCTAAGCACCAATTTCACTCCAAAATTAAAGATGAAATTCAAAGATTAGGGACTGCAGTTTTTTTTTCCAAAGGCATTTCGATGTCTCATACTCATTGATTAAGTTAGATATCTAAATCATCCGGAGCAATCTGGCCCCCATCCCAAATTATGTGATGTAAAAGGCCAATTGGACTTTTCAAATGCTCTCCATTTTAATCGCCTGCTGTCTGATTAGCACCATGCATAATAAACACATTGTGTGTGGCATGCATAGGGCAGGTGTGGGGTGATGTAATGGATCCCACTGACTGCCTTGAATATAAAAGCCAGAAATATCAAATACTGCGTGCACCAGTCTTAGTCCCAGTCAATCCTAATTACTTTAGTGGTCTGACTCCAAATTCAGATGTACCATGGTGTAACTGAGATCAGGATACCGTACATGAGTCTTATCTTAATACCACTTTAGTACTGTAAAGGTCAAACTGAGCATCATCCAAAGAGAAGAGGTAAGGGCTCTGTTAATTTTTTTCCTCTCCACTCCTTGAACAAAGGGATGAAGATTGTGTCTCTATTGAAGAGCATTCTGCTGCACTGCATATTTAAGTTAAAAAACAAGGGAGGATGAAGGAGCCATTCTTGCAATAATCCTTAAATGAGCCTTGCTGGGCTTTACCTGAAATCTTACAGCACTTGCTCTGCCAATCTTTCAAGTTACAACGGTACCAGAGTCAGAGGCCAGGGAGGGCAGCGTTCGCCCTCCAGGCGGGGGTAGCTCCCAGTTCTGACCATTAAGAAAAGCCAGTCTACCGAGTAACAAGTTCAGGAAACGTTAAACCCCTATGTTCGTTTGTAGATACTCCTGCTGTCGGAGGAATCAGTGACTGGAGGCTCCCGTTTCCACTTGCTTACAACTATCCCACCTGAACGGCTGTAAACACCTCCAAATAGGAGTGTTCCCTGCATGCCAGTGGTAGCATTTTATTCCCTGTTTGCATTAGTTTTCATAACTGTATTAGGTAGAGACAGTGGAAATCTGGGTTCAGAGCTGGCTTTAGTTGAACTCGGCTCACTGTTCTACTGACTGTTATGTGAGGTTATAATTAGCTGCACCCATTTCCAAGGTACCTTTCCAGAAGCCCACACCCATGAGACATTATTTTTTTCCTTCTCTGAAGGCAGAAAGCAAAGTCATTGCCAAAACCAGAATGTGATCCCAATCCATAGCCATTCTACTCTTTTCATTTTCTGATATCTCTAAAGTGTTAACTGCTGAAAGCAGAAACATGAAAACCCACCATAGCGAGAGCTGATTAAAATTCAGCTCACTGTATCACCCATAAATAGGAAATAAAGAATACATGGCTGTGATTAATCGTCCATAAATGGCCATTGCCTGCTTCCTTTATTCCCTGCAAACACAGTCCATGTATTTATTCAGCTCACCAAAAGAGTAACAAGCAGATCATTCCTATTTGTCAGGATCTGGGATTTAAGTAAGTACTCAAAGTGGGGGCTCTGTGCTGTGTGTCTGTAGACATGCACGCACATCTGCTCTTCTGTGTGATTTTCAATATTCATGAGCAAAATCAGAACGTGGTTTGGTTTTTTTTTGTAAAGGTGTACTTGTCAATAGATCAAAATACATTGAGATGCAAAATCACAGCAATGTAAGCTTTAGTTAAGGAATTTTTATGATATTAGAAACATCCGTCTCTAAGGATTGATAATAATAGTACTATTAAGAAATAATGTTTCTGCTGTTATGCATTGCAACTTGGCCAAATCTGAGACCTGCAGTAGAAGCACTGGAAAAAAAAATAAATATCATGTGATATACAGAAACTAAACCTGTAGTTTGAAGCACTGGTGGGTAAAGACTGTTTTTACCAGTTGTGAATACACCTTCATTAAAGCACCAGCTTGCTTGTTTGTGGTTCAGCTGAGCTCACCGGAGCAGAGCTGCCTGCGCCATTGTCTCCCCGGCAAAGCACAGAAGCATTTCTCCTTTGCTGTTTTTGTCTGATTTACAGACCAAGGGCTGCATCCATGGATAGAGTGCTGCATCCAGCGCCTTCGGCCTCTGCTGTCACTGGGTGCTAGATACACCGGGCATCTCTCAAAATACCACTTGCACAGGCATTGCAGTTGCAGTGCTGGTCCAGGAATGGGAGGTGGCCCTCAGGAAATTTGGTCCCTCTGCCCCTATCTTCCTGAACATCTCTAAGCAAATCACTTTTGTTTTCTGACTGCCCCAGTTCTGTTAAAAAGGGATGATGAACTACAAACCCCATTAAAGGCATCACAGATCAAAGAGTGAAAAATGCTGCTAAAGAGCTAAATATTGATATTATTACACTGCTTGCTGCAAAATTACTGGTAAGATTGTCAGAAATGGGTATAAGAAACAGGAAACAGAATCATGGAATGGATGATCTTGAGATCATCTCACCCATCCCCTCTGCTCAGGCTGGGTCAGATAGAGCAGGTTGCCCAGGGCTGTGTCCAGCTGGGTTTTGAATATCTGCAGGGATGGAGACTCCACAGCCTCTCTGGGCAGCCTGTTCCAGTGTTTGACCACCCTCACAGCTAAAAAGTGTTTTCTTGTGTTCAAATAGAATTTCATGTATTTGTTTTAATTTGTGCCCATTGCCTCTTGTGTAACATGTGGTCCCCATACAACCCTGAGCAACCAGTGAGCCCCAGATGGGGACTGCATGTGACCAGATTTGATCTGAATTTGTCCAGTCACCCTTGAAATCCTAGTATTCATTCCCTTTTCCCCTGTTGATTTCTCTCAACATGAGACTTGGCTACTTTTGCTTGGAGACCAGTATCAGCTTGTTGAACCAGTGGGTTACCAGCCTCACATCTCCTGGAGATGCTCTGGCACCATCCTAGGGCCCAGCACTCCTAGGAATTTAGCAGAGTTTGTCCAGCAATAGGGAGCGTTCCCCAGGCCAGCCTGCCGAATTGTAAAACACAGGGATTACTGCCACCACCACCGAAAGACAGCTCTTTCAGTAAAAAAAAATAAAGCTTATGCCTAAAGATGTTATCATGCATAATTCAGGGAAGAAATCCATACTGCATTTAAAAGATTACATCTTATCATCCAGGGTACTTATTAGCTTGATGATTTAAAAGTACATGGGGATAGAGTCTTCCCTGCTATTCTGCATCGGCATCAGTGCCATTGTGCTAATGAATTTGGTTTGGGACTGAACTACTTTTCTGATGCCAGAACTGGCCCAGTCGGGACTGGGACGTACCCAGTTCATGGTGAGCAGCCCTGCCCCTGCCTAGGTGCGTGGTCCGTGTGGGTTACACCAGACTGCTGTCCATGGTTACACCAAGGACCGCTTCCTTCTTTCTGCTGGGTTTGGTTAAGTTTGTGGCAGGCAGTAACAAGGCGTTAGCGGTGTTTAGCTCTACTGATTAATCCCCTCTCCAGAAGCACACAGCACTCTCATCTTCCCAACAGCACAAGAAAATGCTTTGGGGCAGCCAAGGGCTGGATATGTTGGATGTGCTTCTCAAGTACAGAAACACAAGGCTCGTCTGTACCACTGCCGATACATATGCTTGTGTTCATTATTATTGTTTGTATTAACTCACCTATAGCTGTTCACCCAAAGGACTCACAATAACAAAGGATTTTGGCTTACGTGCATTTAAGAGTAAAGGATTAAAAAAATGTCTGAGGGTTGTTGCTACCCCCAGGCACCCGCTCCGTATCGTGGAAACATGCTGGCAGGACACTGACCACAAACGTGCTGATAAACTCATGTCAAAGAAGCAGCAATAGGCATCTCTTTGTCCCTCTCAGTTGTGCCTTCGGTCAAGTCCAATGTTTTGATCCTACAGCCTGGAGTACAAACATGTTTTTATACCAACTGCAGGCATTTGGATACTGAAATAGTGAGGAAATTGGAACAAAATTCAGGGAAATTTACCCTGGACAGCACTAGTTGCTCTGATGGCCCTCGATGATTTCCAAATACAGGATCCCCATCCAAGAACATGCCCTCCTTTTAACCTGGCATGTTAACCTCTTTCAACCCTAGGTCAAAACAGGGCTTGGGTTTCCACCTCTGGCCCCATGCTGTGCAAACTACCACCATTTTTCTAAATCAATGGAAATTAAAGAATTTTTTTTTCAATCCGTACACAGGCTGCTCTAAATCCAGTTACAGATTTGAAATGTATAGTTTAAATTATTTAAAAATGGCATTGGCACCAGGGAACAGTTTCATTCAAATACCACATGCCTCAGGTTGAAGAGAGGACTTGGCTGTGACCAATTTTTTTGCACCATTATACTGTCCCTGTTATGTCTTGCACCTCCACTGTATCAGGAGGCAGGACAGTTGGCATTCATGGCAGAGCTACTCCAGCTAACCATCTCTGTGCCTATCTGCAATGCCTAAATGAAGTATGTTCTTTTTAGCTTTTTGTTCGTGGGCTACATGGAGGTCATGAGTGTGAAATTATGACAAAGTTGAGCAAGAAAGCTTAGGAAATGTTGATTTGTCATCAATGATATCTGGAGGTTGTCCTGAGCAAACAAGATTAATGCCGAAAGGTGGCACCTGCACTGATTATAGCAAGTGGCATAGGGGTTTCTGGGGTTCTTCCCTGTGTGGCTTTCCACATAACCTCTGTCATCTCACAGATCCCTGATCATATCGTGGGCGTGAAACTAAATAATAACTTGGGGACTGTGATGTTTACAGCCGTTTCAGTCAGAAATCCTCAGATGAATGGTTGGGAAGTCTCAGGGTGGTTGAACGACAGCTCAGTTCAGGAAGAGGGTGTACCGAACATGTAGTGTGAGAGGGACAGAAAAGGAAGTATTTTGCAAAAATCCTTCTCCCCATTTTTTCAAGGTTGAGAGGTATGAAATATCTGCATTTAACAGCCATTATTAATTACTGTTTACTCTCTGCCAACACTGCCTTGGGACCATCTGTGATGATTTATCCAAGCACCCACTGCCATCACTCAGCTGGCTGCCATGGCTCAGCCGTGGAGTCTCATTCACTTCCCTCGTTGGCTCTGTGACCCACTTCTGTCCTGCTTCAACTCACTTCAGCTGCCTGAGTCTTGGGCCACCATGTGAGAAATGGGTGTTTCCTCACACAGAAAAAAGGTATACAAAGCAACATTAGTATGAGCTAGAAATATCCTGGGGTTTTGGATGGTAGAGGTGAATCACAGAACTAAATACTCCTCACCTTATCCTACATCTTGCAACATCCGATCCATAGAAGAGCTGAGAGTTGCATTCAAGATTTCCAGGGTGAAGCCCTGGCCTTGTTTAGAAGAATAGCAAAACTCTCCTTCACCTAAAAGGACCAAAGGTTTCATCCAACCCTCAGTGCTGAAGCACAAGCTCTGCAAGGGCCACTCCCATGCTAAAGAGCACCTCTATGCTCTAAACCAGTTTCGTGAGCTAAAGTTAAATCGTGCTTCTCCATCTTTTTTTCTCCCCTCTTCCTCCTACTTCTTAGTCAAGCCTCCCCGGACATGCTATGTATTCTTCACTTGGTGACTCAGGATCAGCCGATCAAACTCTTTGGGAGTGTGACAGGGCTGTGACCAACTGAGAGGGAAAAGAAATCTGCCTTAGGGGACAAAGAAATGAAAGTGCTAAGTACAACGTGGGTTTGCCAGAAAACAGCTTCCCCCCCAACAGCACACCGTCTCCCTGCAGGACTGTGCTCTGCGTTCAGCGCTGCAAACACCAGCAAGCGGCCTCATCGTCGATGGCAGCACGGCTCTGTAAAGGGGCATCTCACAACGGCATCACACAACATGGGTAATGCTTTGGGCCTGAAAAAACTACACCTCTAGAAATTTCTTCATCCAGCCTTAAAATGGGGCATAAATGCAACGGAAAAATCTTAGTGGTACACACAGGGAGCAAAACCAAAAATATCCCCCACCTTCACCTAGCACCGAAGGGAAATGTATACAAATCCTCAGCATTTCTATAGGCTGCCTTGGCTGAAAGTACCAGGGGTAACAGTCCTAAATGTGCAAAATGAGCAGGGGATTCTTTATACTCAGTATAATTTTGTGTATGTAATGGGAGATCACAGGAGGATATTGGCTCCCTTATGACTGTGAGAAAGACTTCATCCCCAATGGCAAAACTTGCTCTAGTACTTAATTTTTCTTCCAAGTACTAGCTGGTAAGAAAAAAATCTTCCTTCATATGCCGAGGCTATTGATACTGCAGCTTAAGTTAGTGTTGGATGGTTTCTGTTCCCACTACTTCTAGACAGTAAATTTCAAGCCTTACTGGAAAAGCAGCATTTTTATATTTTGTAAATTTGGATTTTTTTTTAACATTTTCAATGATAAAGAACTTCTTTAATGAACAACTTCATGGGAAAAAAAAAAAAAAGGACTCTGATTTCAAATTGTTTTACATACTGTGCCCATCAGCACTCATGCTCTCAGCCTCCCCTGTGTTCCTTCCACAGGATTCAAACCCCTCAAGACTTGCTCTCTCAAAAGCGTATCTTCCTTCTGTGTGTGCTAGTCTGCCATGGAGAGGTGCATGAAACGTGAAATAAATCACATCTTCTTGTACTGACCAGCTATGACAACCCCTGACTGCCATGCTGCTGCAATGCTGTTCATGTCAAGTGCCCTGGGATCTCTACTCAGAGCTACCAGATGGGGAAGAACATGAGTAATGAGAGGTGCTCCTCCATGCCCAGGCAGAACCACAGAAGGATGTATGGTGTCTGATCTGATCTGAAATCCCCTCTCAGGCACCACAAAAAGTCCAGTCCATGGTGCACTTACCTCCAGAGAATGGATGAGACGACGGTCGGTCAGCTCTGCTGGGTCTGGAACGTGTGGCTCCAGGAAGCCTGGCTCTTCCGTGCCTGGAGGTGACCCAGCTGCCTTACAGGGCGATACCGAGGCAGTCGGCAGGTTGTGGGCCATCCTCCCCTCCGAACTTGGTGTGCAGGGAGCACTCACGTACACCGACAGACTGCTCCTGGCCGTGGCTGCAGCAGCTGCTGTATCAGTACGCATCTTCGTTGTAGCCCTAGGCTTGCAGCGACCCAGTGAAGTTGCTCTCTATTAACCATGGCTATGGACCACTGAATACCGATAATAAGCACAGGGAAAACCTTAATCAACTCTCACAAAGCACTTTGAAATCTTTTTCTGCACAAGGACAGAGAAACTTTAAGGGGACAGAAATCAGCTCCTTTGCAAGCCATGTCAAATGTTTTGAGCAACATCCAGTAAAAAAGGAAACAGAGCGAGCTCTGCTTATGAATCATTACCATCCAGCACCATGCCTCCGGCTGCTGAGGAAACGGGTTTAACTTATTTTTATATGAAAAGAGGTAGATAGACACAAACACACACACACAAATATATATATAAAGCACACACACACAATCTAGGAGGCAAAGAGAGAATCTGTATCTGCATTTGTGATATCTTCCTGCACCAGGTAAGGAAAGCATCTTTTTCCTTTTAACCGGGTGCTGTACATACATTGTTTCCTTGCAGTCTATCTTTAGGTTATAGCAGTTCACAAGGTTTTTTCAGCAGATGTGTTATTCAATTACTTCAGGGCTTTTCCATTTGTAGTATTATGAAGCAATGATAGCCAGCAGACTTCACCTGTCTTTTAGAGATAGCCAGCCTGGTAATTTTAACTCTGCCCATTTTATCCACACCAGTAAATCTCATAACATGGTTATAGAGAGATTCCAATTTTTGTAGAACCTTCTCCGGGGAATTCCTGTATACAATATTGCCATAGTCTGCAATGGACATAACCTGTGATTGGATTAATGTTTCCCTAGTGAAGAAGTCAAAGCATTTCATGTTCCTATAACTGGTTTGCAGCTCTGCAGTAAAGGTCTTTGGTGTGGCAGAGAAAATAATTGCAAATGCAGCCCCAATCAGAATATATAATCCCCTCACAGCGAGGGTCCAATTCAGTGCAGTTAGACTGCCTGTGCAGGGGTTTGTAGTGAGATTTTCTTGTCAGGAGAGCAGAATGCACGGAAAACAAGTTAATTTTGGCATTTTAATATTCATCACCCAGTCCAATACAAAGGGTGGTAAATACATTGCTAGTGCTCCAAGGGGGGGCCCTCCAGCTCCCCAGGCAGAGAGTGGAAACAGGCAGGGCAATACAATGGGGCTCTGGTCTCCCCAGAAGAGCCCTCCACTTGTGCTCAGATAAACACGTGCCTTTGCTCTTAAGAGTAAATACCGTTCTGTCAAATTAGACACCCAGTTTTGGACTTCTGAACCTTTCTGAACCATATTGGCTTCTGAACCTTTCAAAATCCCTGGTGTTATCTTACCTTGGACCTGACACAAGGGACTAATAAAGAATTGCTGTTGAGTGTACAACGTGCATTACTTACCTCTGAGACATAGCTTGTTTTCTCCAGGAAGAAGAGGCCCATGGCAGGCCAGAAGTAGGCTCTGAAGCAGGATCTGCCTGCTCAGGTGGAGGAGAACAACTTCAGTGCTCAGGTGGGAGGAAAGTGAACCAGAGACTGGGAGCAAAAGGTCTCCTATTTTCAGCTCCCACGATAGTCTCCTCAAGAATTTGTGAAATGGTGTGTGCACATCATGCACACTCTGCCACGCGAAAGTGTAAGCCCTCATCATCCAAGCTAGGAAAGAACCCACAGTTAAAGACTTGGGGTCCCAGCCCCAGCTGGTCAGGGAGAGCTTTCAAGAAACATGGTTTATTAGTGAATCCCAAAAACAGAGGTGGGTCTCTGAAGAGAGCACTATAGAGTCAACTCTGCCCATAGGGTTCAGAGGAGACATGATGAGGATCTCAAGGTGGAAAAAATGAGTAGGGACAGCTGTGGCTGTGTGTGAACCAGAAGGTGCCAGAGACAAACTGAGACAGAAGTGAAATGGGAGGCAAGAGCAAAGAGTTTGAACATGATGTGCTGGAACAAGGATGGGGAGGGTGGGCTCCAGAACAGGCATGCTGCCTGACTGAGGAGCAAGGCAGATGCTCTTGGCAAATAACCTTGTGTTTGGATGTTATGGTATTGCTGGGCAGGTGGAGAGGAATGGAAGGTTACCAGCGTTGGAGCTGACAAATGGGATGTCATCATTTCCCATATGGGTAACTGTCTCCAATCTGTCCTTTCTAGCCAACTAAAAGCTTGGGATATCTGAGCAGAAAGGAAGCATCACTGGCCAAGATCAGCAGTCTACATTAGGTCTATACTAAGACCTGGAAAGTGCAGGCTGTGGGGCAGATACGGGTGGCAGGAGACAAGTAAGAAGCAGAGACAGTGATTTCCAGGAAAATCCAGATACTAAATCTAAACTTAAAAGACCAACTTGTAAAAGTCAGATAATGGGAGCCTCTGACAACTGATAACAGGGCAGCACAAGGGTTTCCCAGAACCCGCTTGTCCACATCTTGGTTTTGAAGTGACTCTGGGGGCCTGTGAGGAGGAAGGAATGAAAATGAGACAACACAGTCATTCCACAGCTGCTTTTATCACTTTATTCATATTTCTAGAGTAGACTTTTCAGCGGCTAAGCAAATACCTGAAACTCTTTCATTATATATACATATATATATATAGAATCATTCAAAAAGAAATAATGAGGAATTCTGCAAGTGTTTTTCCAATGAATATGCAGAAGGAACATTATCACCCCAGTAAACCAACTTTTAAAGTCTTCCACTAAAACCCTATAAAACTCAATGATAGTCATAAATTAGCACTAGATAATTCAAAGGAGAACTTATCCCCCCTCTGCATACCTTCTAATCCATATCTCCAAGAGGTCATTTTAATTATCACACTGTCACTGCTATTCATTACTCTGCTTTTGGAGACAGAGAGCTAGCTCTGTGCCTTTTGGATGCCGTGGAATTCATCATATGAATGCATTTCATTCTCCCTAAAAACGTGCACAGTTTAACCCCCTCACCTTGAAATACTGACAGCATCAGGTTCGCTTGGTGTTTAAACCATTTTCCTTCCAGTGGGATATCTCTTTCTTGTTTTCAACAAGTTCCCCTTATCCAGAGAGAAACTAACTAACTAATGAAAGCCCAGCTAGTGGGTGGCTAATGCAGAGACACAATCAGCTCAAGCTCTGTCAGATTCTGAGTAGCTTGTCCTTATTCAGAGGCATGCAAAGCCAAATTTTTGTCCGACTTGTACCTGCTTATTCTTTCTGGCTGCAGTAGTGTTAACTGGATGGAAACCATGTGCCAGCGGTTCCCAGGAGGTCTGCTGTGATGGGTCTCCAGAAGTGCATGTGAGGTCCTGAAACACAGAACGCAGACCTCAGCCTTGACCCTGCTTGCTTTGTGTTTACTTATATGGAAAGGAGTTCAAGGACCTTGCACAGAACTCCCTTCTATCCAGCAAGATACAGATATGGGAATGGTATTCAAAGAGAGATAAGCACATATGAGGGCCTACTAGGTTCCTGGCTGCATGAATGCAACCCAAGCTGCTTTCGGCTCTTCCTAATAGGACACCTTGGTTCAGTGCTGGTCACGCTCAGGTCTTGCGGGTAGGTCTCCATTACTGAAGAATGAGGGAGTACTTTCGCAAGGGACAGTAAGTTTAAGTTGCTCAGTTTTTCTCATACCTTTTCATTTACCCTCAAGATGCCTTCTTCTCACACACAAGCCAGAGTGAGGACCCAGCTGAGTCTGACTCTGTTCCTAGGTCATGGTGCTCAATCTCTGGGAAAGAGGAGAGGAGCAACCAGCCTAGCTCTTTTACTAGAGAATGGAGTGTCTGGAGCTTCTTCAGGGCCATGACACACCAAGAGGAGCTCATTCAGTCTTGTTTGACACATCTGTCTTCACCCTCAGTCTGGCTCATCCTTTCCCCCCTCTGTCCACTGGGTCTTGGCACCTTCTTTCCTTCAAGCCACTATTGCAGCCCAACTCCTAGCAGAAGACAGTGAAGCGAAGCTGCTTCTCCCATGGCTTCTGATTGGTTGGCAAGAAGCACTTCTAAGTGCACTCTCACTTCCCATCCCCTGGGAGACACTCGTACTCCCCTCGGGGTCACTCTCATTTACTCTCCAGTTTGAGAACCTCTGGCCTCATGCTTCAAATCCACATCACTGGCAGATATTTCAGTTAGTCACACAACACCAGAGACAAGACTGTCTAGTGATGGTGGCTTCGCGCAGGTTTCACATGCTGTCCATGTAATGAGAAGAAGGTGAGGTTTTACTTGGGATTTCTTACAGTAGTGGCACAACTTGCTTAGCCTTTTCAGCACTACCCCTAGCTCGCACTGCCTCAGTTGTGCATCTCTTGGGAAGTCCAGTCTTTCTGGGCAAAAGCCTCCAGTTTTTGCTGGAGGACCACAGTTCCTGCCTGTTAGACAAATCTTGCAGTGAGTTTCATGCCAGCAGCCTGACAGTAACATTTCTCATATGACCCCTTTCCTCAAATGATCTGATAGAAGAGCAAAAAAACTAACCATGCAGCAGATGATAAACGGCACACTGAGGAGCGCCTGCCTGACTCCCAGAAGCGATTTATCAGGCTTTCTTAATGCAAGCTAACAGGGCTAGCACATGCAATCGGCATAAGAGCTTCTGAGCCTGACACTAAAAGGGGAGACATCACATGGTGCAGCAGGGGAGCCAGGACTCCCTCGTTAGCTCATCGTATGGATTACCCCTTTAAAGAGAGAGAGCAAGGCTAGTGGAGGAAGGGGAGGCTTTCTTATTTTAACAAATGGCTTTTCAGCCACTGCAAACGATTACTGTAAATCTATCAGGTCACTCCTTTTTTTCCCCAGAGGTGAAGGAAAAAAAAAAGCCCAGAAATTGATTTACCATCTATAAATAAAAAGGAATCAGTAGTAAAATTTGAAGCTAATTTCCCTCTCCCTCTTCCCCTGTTGGACTATTATCTTAGAACTACCTGTTGGGGGAGGGGGGAGCAGGGACCAAAACCACCCATCATCAGTTCCAGACCCTGGCGTGCTCCTCTGCCTTGCTCCAGACCAGCCCTCCTCTCCTCTCCTCTCCTCTCATCGCGTGGAGAGAGACTGGTCCTTCAGATGCGCCTGGCTCCTCTTCTCTGGCTTGCCGCCAGCATGGCTGTTCCCTTGGCCCCGCTGGGTAGTGCATTTAAAAAGCGGCAGTTTTTCCTTCCTGCCAAAGGAAGAGAGAGAGAGGACAGGTATTGTAAAACACTGCAGTGTTTCAGCAGCAAGTAAGCAGTGTGTGGGGTGGGCTCTGAGGAGAAGCCATGTGTAACGTCTCATAGTGAAGTGCATCTGTAAGGAAGGCTTTGGCAGCTCGAGACAAATTAGAGATGGTTAAAGACCAGCTGGTCCCGTCCTCCTCTGGCCAGAGCAGGGTTAGTCCTTCCAGGAGACTTCAAGGGCTTTGTGTTATATCTGAGCTCTCCAAGAGAAGGGCCCCACTGCTTCCCTTTGGGTAATGCACTTACCACTGTTTTCTCCTCACTGTGGCTCCCACATGCCTGAAATGTTTCACTTCATTTCTGCTCATTAACACCCTTTGTATCACTGTGAATATTTCCTTCTGGGGCATATACCATTCACAGGACAGCTGGGTTCACGGGTCTGCTCACCACTGGATTTCGCCCTGCTGCCAGGGGTGTTCACAGCTGGGGCCAAACTCTTTAGTGCCAGACCCCCGCTGCGTGCCCGGGGAGCCCCCATCGCCCGACACATGGTGCCAGTGCTTCCAGCATCCAGGCCAGTGCCTCACAGAGCCCGATGTGATACTGTTATTTCACTGTGCCCATTAACTCCAATTATCCAGCAGTCACACAAAACTTTGTCACTATAGTTTGGACTGTGGCATTTCCAGTACACCTTTCAGGCTACAGTCCTAGCAGAGCAGTGGGAGTTTAACTACTGACCGCCAAAGGAGCGGAGTTATGCTAAATACAAGCTACTTTTGCAGTGATGCCTCAGGAGTTCACGGGCTAAGAACTGAGCTCCTCACAACTCAGCGCCACAGAAACAGCTCCTCAGCTTCCCGCAGCTTCTCTGGGGGAACAGACCTACTTTGTAACGCTTTGCTTCCTGAGAAGTCTCACTACTTGTTTCCCAAAGTGCTGCTGGGTGTGTGTTTATGGCGTGCACGACGAATGTTTGCTACTTTAAAGAAAAGTAAATCTCTATCCTTTATTATTAGTTAATTCTGTAACATCTCTATTCTATTTACTTATATAGCCTCTTTGCTTAGAGGCCTTAATTAAAATCCTCCATCTCGCAGCCCAGCACTCTCGCCACCTCTCCTCCCTCCGGGTCCTGACATGCTTGTGTTTCACAGCGAGACGGGCACAAGCGACCAGACAGCCTCGGCCCTGGTCTGTCTAGCTGCTGGGCAAAGCCAGGCCTGGGAAAAAAGTGGCACAGCACACACCATTGTACCCAGAGACCTTGCTTTGATGAGGCTGAATGACAAGGGGTGTGGGTCCTGCAGCACCATCCCTTGCTCAGGGTGGCTCAGCCAGCACTGGGCCATCCCCGAGCGAGGAGCTTCGCCTCACAGCCTCCTACCAGCACTGGTGGGTCACGCTGAAACTGCAAAAATGCCTCTGAGCCAAATGCTGGGACCAGGAGCCAGAGGAGCAGGCTCTTGGCTGCCCACTGGCAGCCAAGGCAGCCCTACAACCTTGCCTGCAGACTGCTCATGGAGAGTGGGGCCCCTCCACACTCACCCCAAGCAGCACTGGCTCTGAGCAACCATCATCATCCCCTGCGTGTAACAAGCTCCAACCCTGTGGTGCTGCATCTCCCACATCTCGGCAGAGCATGAATTACCTGCTCTCACCAAGCTGGCTGTGCTGCGGTTGTAAAAGCAGATATACCTTTTGATGGCTTCTCCTTTGTAAAAGCAGCAAAACCTGACTATCCGTTCCCATCCTGAGGAAGGAAATAAAACCATGCCGTCCGCCTTACTCACACCAGCCAAGGGGCTCCGATGAGCCTTCAGGGTGCCTGCTCAGACAGCTCCTGGCCCCCCCCAGTACCGCCCTGCCGATTTTGTTCATTCAACCCCCACTGCTATGGCAGGACACAAATGGAGAGGGTCCTCTACTTGTGCCTGATCTACTCTTTAAAGCACTCAGTCTGCTCGCTCTCATATCAGTTATCTGTATTCACTACAGCGGGTGGAGAGCCAAGCCAAGCTGGTGTTGGTGTTGTACCAATTCGTACTGAGACACAAACGCTAGGAAGGGGAGAACCGATCCATTCACATAGCCGTGTTACCAAAAGCAAAGTGACCTACCGAAGGCCTTGCAGCAGACTTGGGGAGAACTGAAAGAGCTGAGATGAAAGCCCAGGTTTCTTGATCCCATTACCCCGACTCACTCCTGAGGAATTGGGCCCCTCTAAACCTGCCTGCCATAGCGACACAGAGAAACCTGCCTTCCCCACCATGCAGGTGTGTGTTTGTCACTGCTTCTGCTTCTATTTGCAAGGAGGTTTTAAAATACATTTTAAAATAATTGAAGTAATGTACTGGCTGATGGAGCACAGGGCTTAGAGGGCTTTACCTCCACCAGCCCTCCCCTCCTCACTGCTGTCACAGCTGCCACCAGTTCAGCATCTACTGCATCCCCACAGTTCAATCGCCAACCTAAGGCACAGTGGTATTTTGAAGAGACAAACACTGAGACAAAAATAAATAAATTAGGACCCTGGGAGTGAGACCTGAAAGGCACACTGAAGTGAGAACAAGCAGTTTCTCTGGTTCTGTCTATAATTACATTGACATGTTCCTAGACAACGCTGGAGACCCAAACACAGCAGCAGCTGTGGACCAAACGGAGAATCACACAAAACACAGGAAAGCCGGCCAGTCAATCCATCCCCTGCCCTGGGGCTGCATCAGCGCTGCCCGTGTCACTGCTGACAGCCTGCCCGCTCCCGGGGCACAGCCAGCGCCGGGCAGGCAGGCTGGGCTCGGCTGCTGGCCCCGCTGAGGCTGGCTTTTCCCTATAGACACTGATTTCTCTGCTCCCACTCATCCAGTCTGCTAGAGCAGCACTAGTCATTCCCATTCCCCTCTCTGAAAGTGAGGGAAATGTATAATATGAAACATGCAAAGAGGTTAAAAAAAAAAAAAAGGGTCTTAAACCTCCTTCCTTTTTCATTATTTGGGTAACACAGAAAAAGGAAATCCTGTCTAACCAACAGCACTTACAGGTGGGATTTTTAGACGCTGGCCTTTTTTAGCAGCCATCTAGGCATCCACTAAAGTGAAGCATCATGAGTATCAACCACACTGTTCAGATCAGGTACTTGAGACGCACAGCCAATTGACAGAAAGTCATGATCAAATCACAACTCTGCTGCGTGCTCATCGCACATACAACAGTTAATCTTGCAGCCATGCAAACTGTTTTGCAAATTGAAATCTCGGAGGCATAGCAATTACAATACCAAATTTATACCACATCTCTCAGTCAACTAATTGTACATCCAAAAAATCACCACTTGAATAATCTGAATACATTCACCTTTACAGATAAAAAAACCCCACCATACTTGATCTCAACACAATTTTGTGTTACAGAACCCCATGGGAAAAAAATGCCAACCTCCGATTTCAACAGCAAAATTGCTTCTATCTAAATACAGCAGATGCATAATTCACATTGAGGTCTAACATCTTGGTGTTTCCAGTGATGCTCTTTTGTACATTCTGGAAAATGGGGATATTCCTATTGCTTCCCGTAGCGCGCTCAGCCCATCTGCAGGAAGACAAGCCCTACATAGATCTACTCCAAATGTAGTGTACATGTTCACATCCAAAACAACTGTATCTGGATTTCTGATTGTTAGAAAACCTTAAAGGTCTTAAAATGAATCAGCAGACTTACAACCCAGCTAATGTTTTAGATGAGCTGAGCTTTACAAAGCCACCACCATAGGCACGCTTGTGCCACTGTGGCATTTTGAGTTCTTTCACACACACAGTTCTTTTGTTTCCATCCGGTGAAGCAAGTTGAGGTGGGGAGCAATAGATGTGAATCAGTGACTTTGCAGCTGGTGTATTAAAGAGAGCCAAAATAGAAGGGAATTTGTGTTTAAATTGCAAAGGGAGGAGAAAACAAAGTTATCCAAGCCACATGAGTGGGATCAAAAATGAATCACCACGGCTGGAAAATGGCTAACCTCTGATCCCTGAGACCAAGAAGTCTGGCTGCTCTCATGTAGCTGCTGATCTAATTTTTACACTTTCCCCTCCATACAGAGGAGACGCGTTTCCATTGCATCCATCGCAGCTAAACAATCAATGCTTGATTACTTCAAATGCTTCACTCTCAGGGATGCACAATTAACCAGGCCCGTATTTGACACTGCAAGGGGAGTGCCATATTTTCTGGGAATGTCTGTCAAGATTCAAACCTAAAAAACACAAATCAAATGGCCCAGCAGATAATGACAGCCAGTGCCCGAGCAGTTAGATAATGTGTGTGCTCCAAAGCAAAGCCAATTAGAAGCAATAAAAACAAATTTAAAATGTTAGAGCAAAGGTCAGAAATCCTCAGCCATTACCACAGGCTTGATTTATTCTTTTTTCAAGCAGTCACCAGTGCCTGTTTCCAGAAAGTAAGCATGAAGTCACGCTTGCCAGATGACCATGCACCTATTACAGCAGATTATAATTTCTGGGCCGTACAAACCCCACTAATGTGGTGCATGGAGAATCCCAGCACTATCCATACCCTGTGGCCCTACCTTTCTGAATGCAGGGGCTGGTCCATGCTGCTTAAGAGAAGGCATCATATTAGAGCCTGCCTCCCAGGAGAGTTTGCAGATGTCTCTCCCTCTGCCACAGAAGGGATCCTGCTACTTGTCATCCACCTCTTGGTTCCTGGCCTCCTTCCCCAGCTTACTGCAGCAAGGCACACCTGCTTCACTGAGGATACAGTGCACAGAGGCAGGAATAATTAGCTTGTAACTGGAACCACATTATCACACAAGAGAAGGAGAAGTAGCCACAATTACAAGCAACACACGTGGCTCAGACCCAGCCATCATTGTGTATCTTTACTGACTCTGAAGCAGGAAGCTACAGAGAGGATGGGAATAGGTTTTGTCTTGTCCCCTGTCCTCCTATTTCCTAAGGAGCAGCAGGAGAATAATGGGTTGCACTTACCTGATGAGATGTAGCAGAAAATGACAGTCACTTGAGCTTGTTCAAGTTAGCAATATGATATTGGGATTAACATGCTATGTACATCAGATGTTACCCAAGTCAATCCACCCTACAGACAGCAGCTGTCTCTGCTTTCAGAGCAGAGTGCTCTGTCCTGCTCTTTAGAAATACAGGGCAAGTCCAGACAGGGGTGAGGCATGAAATAACACAGATGCTCTCAATCTGCTTACCAAGCCCTGGCTTCCTCAGAGCAACAAGCCCAAGGAAGGAAAAAGAAAGCAGGTGGGTATCTCCAGGCGTATCTATATGAGGATGCCTGTGAGAGCTAATCCAAATATATTTAGAGTGTAAATGTAAAGCTGATTAGTGAAACAACAGTAAGGTCCTATGTGGATAGGCTCCTTCAGAGTTAAAGTAGCCATAATTCAATTTATTCAGTTAGCTCATTTCCAAAAGTAAATTAAGATAGAGTAAATTAAATTAAATCAGCTGACAGCACCTTCATTTTGAAAGGGATTGTTAACATGGGCCCAATCTACTTCATACAGTAATGCAGATTATTTTCTCCTGCTGGGCCACCTGTCAGGCACACTGGCTCCCCGGGCTAGTCCTGAAGTATTTTTACACACCCTCTGTTCAGGGACTGTCTGAAAGCAGGACCTAGCCGGAGGTATATTTGGCTGTTTGCATGTGCTTTAGTGTGTGCATGCTTAAATCCAGGGCAAAATCCTTCCAGCCGGCATCCTGGTTCCCAAGTGTTTGACAAGGTAATTGTTGTAATGTGGTATTTTGGTGAGTCCTCTGCTGGGAGCTGGCCAAGCACTGCAAATCTCCCCAGACTGCAAATAGATCCTTTTCATTGAACCCACGCAAATGTGTCACCATTTAAAACCTGAAAGGTTTTCTTTAACGACAGCTACAAGTATCAAGAGTTGCATAAAACGTGCAGACGTGTGTGGGAGTGAGCTGACAGATTATAATTACCAATAGAGAAGGGGGAAAAAACAAAAATTAATTTTTGAGGCAAAACATATAATTTGCCTTTAAACCATAGTAGTGCTCCCATTACTAATACAATTTACAGCCCTGGAAATCAGATTGAAGTTGTTTGACTCCTCAGCAGTTTGGGTTTTTTTAATTTTCCTTTTAAAGGAGCACTGGCCAGCATGGGAGAATAAAGCAAGGGGCTTTTTAGACACTCATATGAGCTTTGCACTGTCTGAACACGCAGGGAGCCAGGTAAGACAGTCTGTAGGCTCCAGCTCTGAGGTGACATTTCTGTGCTAGCTGGTAGGATTGTGCACCAGTGCAGCCCTGGCCAGCCCTGCCAGTAACATAAGGAAGACTTTTAAATACAGTCTGGTCCCACTTGTCCCTACAAAAGTGACACAGCTATAGGGCACCTGTGGACCAGGTCCTGGTGAAATCCCTTGCGGTCCTCCCTCCGAAGGCGCTGGGATGGTGATGGAGAGTTTTGCAGCTGACTTTTCTATTTTTTTTTCCCTGCCTTCATTTCATTTCCTCCTTTCTCTACAAATTGTAAGTGGTTTTGCTGACCTTTCTCTGGAGCAGCACTGGAAGAAGGGGAACAAACCATTTACTTTGCTGTTGTCTGCACAATTCAAGAGGCATTGACAGTAGCGTTTATGATACTGGCACTGTTTTGGTGCCTTGGGATTTTCTGGGAGTCCCTTCACCCCTTCAGGGGCATAGCAGAGTGAGCTGCTGATGTTACAAGTAGCCTGGTGAGGGGAAGAGCCTGTGTGTATCCTCTGTGGGCAAGGGGAATGGCCAGACCCACAAATGTCTTCAGGATTGCTCTGGGGAACTTCTCCTTGAAGACCCAAGTCAGACTTATTTTGCAATAACAAAAAAAAATTAAAATTAGAAAAATATGGAGACACTGAATTTGCTCTTAGTAGCAGTGGTAGCCTCTCAGTGTCGCTGAAATGTGCAGCTGAAAACTGAGCTGCCTCCTTACCCATGTGCTGGAGAATGTGTAGTTTGTTTGGCCAACACAAACATTTCATTCAAACCAATCTGCTAACTGGGCTTTATTTTCCTATACTAACACATACCTATGCGCTGTCACCAGAGCCCAAGGAATGAATAGCTCAAAGATGGCCAGCAACATCTCCTTCCATTGGAGAGAAGTCATGAGAAAAAAAGAAAAGGTGCCCAATTTTCCTTTCTCTCACTTTCACAGCATTGCAATGCTACTGTGCCCTGGAAGCTGTGGAGTATTTCAGATCTCTGTTGCCCTGAGACTGAATCAAATTTGGTCTAGAACATTTTTTCTGTTTATTAGACTCTGCTCTCAGCCGTTGAAAGTGGTGGAGGAAAAGATGACAAGGCAGTGATTTAAGTTTGGGAGAAGTGAGCTGGGGATGGCAGCAAACAGAGCCCCTGGAGAATGACAAGAAGCAGCCATCTATATAAAGCAGACAGGTGGCTTCACTCCCAGCTCGCTTCACTCCCAGCTCGCTTCACTGCCAGCTCTCATGTCAGTCATGGCCAGGTCAAAGAAAGCACTACCAGATATGGGTGAAACCTCAAAAATCCTGAAGGCAGAGCTTAAAAGTGTAGAGAGGAGTTTTTGTGAAACACAGGAAGAGGTGGGCTGGGAAGAACATCCCAGACCCAGTGGGACAGAAGGACCCACACACAGCACATGCCAGAAAGCACCAGATCCCTGGGACGGTATCAGCCTGAGCCCATCAGACCACACAACCTCTGGACACAGCTCTTTAGCGTCAAGATGGGGTTCACAACTTGAAAGGCTGAGTCGTTATGGCAGAAGTGCCTCGGATCAGACTGTGCCCATCCACAGGAAGACATTTCCCAGCTCCACCCAGCGTGATGCAGTTGACGGTGCCCATCGCCTCTGAGGAGGACAAGACAGTCCTGTGGGCCTATCCAGCCTGTTGGATGTGCAGCTGTGAACTCATACATCATCATTAAGGCTGCAAAGTCAAGCAGTAAAAGGAGGAATTGCCAGAATAAAGGCTGTCAGAGCAATTTTAATTCAGCCTCCTGGCGGATATGCCTTCTGATGTGGTCTTTAATTACCTCATCACAGCCTACTTTTTCTTCAACAAGACTGCTGCTTCATTCAGGGCACGATGGACAGACGGCAATTAATGAAGGGCCAGTCAATATTTTGTTCAGTCCTTTTTTTGTTCAGTGTGTGGCCCCAGGCATTATTTGCTGCATGCCATCAAATCCTTGCTCTTAGACAGAATTATTCATCTTCTCCTGGACTTTTCTCTCATGTGTATCCATGCAGCAACTGTGAGCTTCACACACAGGAAGGAATTTCTCTTCCAACACTCCTGTGAGCAGAGAACCTGGGTTTTACCTACAGGAAAACGTGGTGCAGACAAGAGTTGCAGGATGCTCCACTAGCGAGGCCCAGGTGGGATGTTTCAGGGTACCCACGTTATGTCTTTTCAAAGGCCAGCTCCTCTAACCTCAGCCAGACCTGTGAGCACTCAGCACTTCTATAATTTGAACTCCAGTGTGTCCAGAAAATGAGAAACATGGAACTGGTGGCTCTCAGAGGAAAAATGTCAGTGGTTTAAAGAGGCATCAGCTCCTCTGCTGATGCTGTGCTGGAGCAGGGCTCTGCTGCGCAGTGAGCTAGAGTGGAAGAACAGAGAATCACTGATATGGGCAAAGGGGTAGACGTAAGGCAGTGCAAGGTGACTAGCATTTGCGAATTTTTCAGCAAAAGTTCTGCTTTCCTACCTTTACCATTCATTGTAACAGCTGTACTCTGCTTTCTCTTAATGTCTTAGAAATTTTTCACCTTTTACTAAAGATTTCAGTGGAGGACATTTCTCACATTTGCCCCAAGCAATCTTAACCTTTACTCTGGCACAAGTAAAAAGAGGTGAGTGCATGACAGAGACTCAGTAAGAGGAAGAGCTCCCCGTGCCACCAGCAGCATCAAAGGGAGCCCCACTCAAATGCTTTCTAGTGAGTGCAGTGGGAGCAGAATTTACTGGTCAGAGAGCAGCTTATAAAAGGACAGTAACAAGAGGAGAGGAAGGGCATGAACCTTCATTGCCACCCAACAGCTCCTTTCTGCACTGCGCTCTCCTGCTCTGTGCCCACTTAACCCAACCTTAGAGAGATGTCTTTGTGTCCAGGATGGACTTTCCTGAGCCTCTCTGAAGCATGTCTAAGTGGCAGCTCTCTCTTCTCCAGCAGCTTCTGTAGGCAGCATAGAGGTCTCTCTTACTCTGTTAGAAATTCATAGGCCTACTGGCTTGTGACTCCAGAAAATGTCCAGCATTTTCAGCAAGGCTTTTAATTCATTAGCTCACATAGGAAAATATTCTAACCTTCCTGCCCTCCCCAGCTGAGTCATTGATGCTTTCCTATCTTGCTGCAGACACATCACCTTCAGGAAAATAATTGCTTAGCATGCTGATAACAACGGACATTACTTTTCTGAACTGGGCATTTGTTTGGGATCATGCAGTCTTCCCATGATGAGGACTGCAGGACCCATTGGGGTTACTGTTTGAAGCAAGTCCTGACCTTCCCTTGCAGGCTGTGGGAAACCCTGCATGGCCACTGGGCTGGGCTCCTGGGGGATCTGGGGGAAGGCTGGAGGAAGCTCAGCCAGAGGGAAGGGGCTGAAGGGTTCTGGGAGGGACTGGACGAGCTGTGGTGGGAGGGAGGGTGCATGGGAGGATAACTATGCTGGACATGGAGGAGATAAAGAAGGAACTGTCTAAGAAGTAAAGACAGTGCTTAAAAAAACCCAAACCTTTAAGTATTTCATTTTCATGGCTGGCCTCTCTACAGAGTCAGTGCACAGTCCAGAGGTCTTTTCAGGGGTCTGAGCTACTTGGGAACTTGAGGTTTGCCCAGAAGTTCCTTTGGTTACAGAGGGAGCAGAAGCTTCTAAGCTTGATGTCTATGGCCTGCAACTGTGAACACCTCCTCTCACTGGTGAGGACAGGTTGGGAGGGAACAGGATTGCCCAGTGCAGAGGCAGGTTCACCGAAGCTCACCCCGACCCTTCAGCGTCCACCACCACAACGATGGGTTCAACATTAATTTCTAGCAACCAACCAGTCTGTTGCAACCACCTGTTCCTGTTGCATCAGTTCTTGCCTCTTGCTCCAGATGATCCTAATTCAGCTCCCACTGAACTGCCCGCATTGCCTATGCTTTAGGATGGCTGTTGTCAGACAGGCTGACTGCATGGATTAAACTCTTGAAAGGTGCCTGAATTTGGGTACCAGCCATATTTCTGACTCTCAGGACCATCTCTCCCTTTCTGTGCCTCAATTTCCTTCTCTGCAAGATCATGATACCAGCATAAACATTTCCTCCTTTAAGATCTTTCAGTCAGATGTGCTCTGGAAGTGTTGCAGGTTGTTGCTATTTCCAGGGCTATCGTTATAACACATTTTGGCTGCACTAATTCCCTCAAACAGAAATTGTTCTGCCTGTAGTAGGCTGGGACAAAGCAGCCAATTAGTTGTCTCTTACACGTTTATTAACTCTGCAGCTTTCTTTCAATGAGTATGTGGAATCTGGTAATGTTTTAATATATTTTCATAAACTGTGGGCACAACATGTCCTGTTTCAAGCTAATAACCATGCCATATAATTAGTCCTGATTACACAGATATTTAGTATCATTTTACATATTCCAGTCCTTTCCTAGTGCCACTGCCTAGCCAAGGCATATTTAAAGCCACAGCTATCTCCCTTCTGTTTCCCAGCAGTTTGCAAGATTTTCTTTTGGACACATTTGCAGTTAACACGATGGCTTCAAAGAACAATTTCATTTCATTGATGTACATTTCATATATACACAGGCTCTGATCAAATGTCAGGTGACAAAGCTCAAGATACAAATAGAAGGCATTTGTCTACTTACAGGGAAAAGCTGGTATTTGAAAGCTATCAGGAAATTAACAACATGAATCTTTAAAAATCTGTTCCTTAAACATCTGTTGGCTTTGGGCTGAACATTTACTGTATTTAGGATTTTACTGGGAGGCAGCACTCCCCAAACAAAAGATCCCTTACCCCATTAGACTCTGGTGGGGGGAATGAGAAAAATTTTCTCTGTGCAACCCGATTATAGATGTGTATCTTTCCCTGCTGGCGTGGCTGTCTCTATAGAGATGGACATGGATATTTGATGAGATTAAAATGCTTCAGTTACCACTGTGAGTGGTTCTTTAATTTAAAATGAAGAAAGCAAACAAACATTCCTTTTGATGAGGTAACTGAATGATGCTATGGAAAAGCACTTTGCTGTCAGGTGGTAATTAGGTTCAGTAATAGTTGTGGGTTTTTAGCCTTGGAGGCTGTGGCCCCTGGGATTCTGAGAGAAATGATACATTCAATTTCCGGAGGAGAGGAAGATGCTGGATGCTTTTCTCTGCTAACCCTGCAGGTCTCTGCAGATAAGAGCATTCAGAACTGCAGCGCTGACAATCCTCCTTGAGCCAGACTAAACTGTTGTGTCAAGATCACGAACAGAGAAAGGGAGATGGACTCAAAACACGGCATTTAAACACCTAATGCAGTCAGACTGGCTCTGACCACATATATAAGGAACTGCCAGAATGGCTGCACTGAGAGAATTTTTAAAGGCTGCACAAGGAACTCCAGCAATTGCTCTATGGTCTGGGCTGATATTTGTGACATCCATCTTACACATCACTAGAAAATCTTCAGTAGGAAAATATTGCTTTGCAAACAAGCAACTGTTCCCACAGGTTCTTTTTTAAAGGGGGAAAAAAGTGGGGAGAAGAAGGGAGTGAATTTCAAGGCTCAGCTACCTCCCTTGCCAATTTGGAATTGGCTTTTCCACTGCAAAATATAAATTATATTTGGTTGTGCTATTAAAGAGTTGAAACCCAAGTGAAACATTCCAGTTGGCCCAAATGAATTTAATTGGAAATTTTGAGTTTGGAGGCATTATTGCTGTTTTCTCAGAACAGAGGCAAATTCTGAATACGGTGTTTCCCATGAAACAGGAGCTCTGGTTCCTGCTCTGCTCCCCTCCTCACGTTATTACACAGCTTCGCCTCTTCAAGGAATGATGGTTCTCAACAAACAGTTCAGTGTTATCTCCCCTCCTCCTCACACAAGTTAAGAGATGTGGAAAGGACACCAGTTGGTCAACACCAGACAGAGGGCCAGCAGCCCTGTGGGGATTCAAGCTTGGGCATTTCAAACCCTCTGTTCACACCTTTGTGCATTGGTCACCAGTGCCTTACTTCATGTCCAAAGAGACTTCCTTTTGGAGAAACATCCACTGAACTGGTTGTAAAGCTGGAGTAACAACTTATGCTGAGAGGCGATCCCCAGGTAAAGGGTCCCAGTTGGACTGACAGAAGGAACCTGTCATCTGGCTGCCAGCACTGCAGCACGTCCAAGGGGTGATGGAGAACCCTGCCTTTAGCACAGGCTTGCCAGTGATTTCCTGAAGCACTGAAAAAGTTTTCACTTCCAGAATTAAAACTTTTCAAAATAAAGTAGGTCTGATTCTCCTCTCACTCTTAGAAGATAAATGAAGGGTAAGTCCATTAAAGATACTGGTGTGAGATTGGTGTACAGCAGACAGAATTCAGGAAAGATATCGATATCTCCAAAATCCTCTGAATATTTTTTCAGACATAAACCAGGTATCTTTCCTGATCATAAATGCTTTATTTCCGAATGGAATTTCAATAAAATAAGCACAGTTAGACTAGCACGCTTATTATAAAGCCATAATGCAGTAGCACTGAAAGTTTCATCATGAAAGGCATTAAAAAAGCAGCCCTGCTAAAGCAAGAGAAATTGCTTTCTGACCTACCGAGTTTTAGGAGTAGGTGCTAGTGGTCTTTCCACCAAGGAGTTCAGCCTGTAGTAATCCAAGAACGTCCTGGCCACATTTCTTCCAAGCTTCATATCTGTGAGTTTTTAATTAAGGAGCATTTTTTTGAAACAATTAAAAAAATAATAATAATAAAAAAGCAGAGTCTAAAGGTAAATTACTGCTATTTGATGCATGAGCAAGTTTTACATTAACCATCCCACAGTGCTGAGGCTTCAGGCAAAATGACTTACCCAAGCAGATAAAGTGGGGGTCATCTTGTTTGCTTCTTGTTTTCACAGGCAGATGCTGCATAAAAGTACAGACAGGAGGAAACAATCTCCATTTCCCGCCACGCCTGGTTGCAGATCCCTGTGGTGGTCATGGAGTAATACACTAGACAAAAAGGGCCTTCCAATTTCCACGTTCAGGGAGAATAATTACCTAAAAATGCTTGGATACAGGCAGTATTTCTGTGCGTGTATCCAGGAAATGAGGTCAACAATGTCATGGTATGAACCTGCCATGGATCAGTGTACAAACTCAAGGTTGGGATTAAAGCTGTAGCTCTCCAAACCTTCAGCACTGACCCCCACACTGTCCTGGAAGAATATACTGTTCTTTAACTGTGTTGTATTCAGGACCTGAAATGGTGATTTTAGCACTGAACTGGAAGGACAGTAGATTACCTTAAGGAGGTCAGCACTAACTCCAGGGGCTCTTCTCTCCTCACTAGCCACGATTCCTCCTTCAGCTAACCCTGAGCCCAACACTAGGCAGGTGCTGCACATCAGAGCTGCCACAGAGACCTCGCAGGCACAGGAACCAGACCTTCCTGAAGACTCAGTTGCCTAAAAAGAAGCTGAAAAACATGCAAATGCTTTGAAAAATCATATCCTAGACAACACGTCCATGAGGTGAATCTCCTGCTCGTGTGAAATGTCAGCAGTGGGTCTGCCTGTTACAGAGCAGCGCCTGCTTATCATCTACAGGGTGATGTCCAATTGGAAGATATGCAGTCGATGCTGTTATCCACAGCTGTATTATAGGGGCTGAGGGCTCCTTTATTTGCCTATTTTGAACTGATGCCTACCTACGCTACAATAACCACATACTTCTCCAGGGCATTGCCCCAAATGGTCATTGTAATGGCCATTTCAGGAGTGCTGATGCAGTAGCTGAGGTGGGTACATAACCTGGGGAATCTAAATACACCTCTGTATCCCAAACTCAGCAGTCCCGAAAAAACTGTTGCTGGGTTGCTGTGTGTGCATGCGTGCATGTTCTGCTGATGTTTGCATTACAGGAGAATTTCAGAAGTGCAGTGTCCCAGAGGCTTCCAGCAGCACCTGTGAAGACACCAGCTTCTAAATGAAGCTTTTATTACCCGCCCACTTACATTAGACACACCAAAACAAGTGAGCATGAGACATCAGGTTCAGGCATCACTGTGAGATCTCAGTTTATAATTTATTTATTTATTTATTTAAAGGGGAGGTCAAACTGATGAGACTTAGTATTTAGCTCTAGTTCTGCAAAAAGCCAGCCACCAGCTCTGCTACCACTGCAGTCAATCCCAGTTCTAGTGGCTGAGGAGGACTCCTGAAACTGCTTTTCTCTCCACTGATCTGGTCCCACTTTTCCAGTTCCCACTGCTGTGCCTGGGAGTGGTTACATAGACCTATCCCTTCTGTTTCAGGGTCTATCGTGATACGCTCATTGGAATCCTAATACCATATGTGCTGTGGCAACCTATAGTCTTCTGCCCAACAGTACAGCAGAGCCTGAACAGCTGGTGTTCACGGCTGTTGTCTGCGTGGACAGGGATAGTTGGTTGTGTGAAACAGCACCGTGCTGCAGTACCCAGTAAGCTCTCCTGCAGCCTGCCAGCACTGATGGATGAGACTAACCATACGTGCATGAAAGTTCAGAAAGTTGGAGACAGTTTAAAGTTTATCAATTCGAAGGAGGGCAGTGTTGCTTTGAAAGCATTTTGTGATTGTTACTGGAATTTGGGGATGGCTGGGGGTAGTTTGGTTTCTGCAGATGTGAACTCAAAGCAGAGGCAAAGGTTAAGAGTTCAAAGTAGTCTGAGAAAGTGAGAAAGAAGGGGAGAGGGATGTCAAACATTTAAGGGATTGAGGAAACTAACATGGCTTGATCTTGTAGTTTCTTTCATTTACTCAGCACTTTAAAGACATAAAGCGGTAATTGGACTCAGTAAAGTCTCTAGGACAGTTTGTCAGTGCCAATCTCAGAAGGCTCCTCTGCCAGAAATGGCCCTACTGCCCTTTTCTTTGTCTCTCTACTCTGCTTGTGTTTGCACAGTGGGAAATGCCTGACCTGCTCTCCCGGGGAGGAAGCCCTTAGATGAGAGTGGGTGCAGCTGAGGAAGTGGCTACCCGAGCGCCTACGTGGTGCCTTATAGCTCTGCCTTAACCCTGACCTGGAGGAATCCAGTCCTACTGCTGAACGTAGTTCTTAGGAACAGCTTTTGAAAGGTAAGGACAGTTAACCACTGGAATAACCTGCCTTAGCACATCTGGAAATCTCCAGACTGGAGGTCTTCAAGAACAGGTTAAACCCACAGCAGACACAAATGGTTTAGATCTAACTGGTCCTGCATGAAGTTCAGAAAAGAAAGTATAGAAGGGCCTCTAAGGCCACTTCATCCCTTTTTTCTGCATTTCTTAACATGCTTTGCAGCCCACACAGACTTCCTCTTTGCTGCTAAGATTACCAGGAAAGGTAAAGGCATTTCGCAGAGCATGGACACACAGGTAGACAGACACTGTGAAGAAACTGGAAATGCAAATCTGTGCCACATGCAGCCACAAAAAAAGTCACAAAATGAGAACAATTTTCAGTCAGCATTGATGAAAAGAGACTCAAATCAGCATGGGATTAAAAATGTGCATGTTCTAATATTAGTCTCTCAAGCCGTCCTACCCCCTCTGCTCTGCCTGCTGCCTCCGCAAAGGATGAGCAATTTCCGTCACAGAAATCAGGTATCTGATACATAAAACCAGAAACAACAGTAACAGTCTCTCCCGGTGACTGCCTAGCCTGGGCGAGAAATGGCCTGACTCACTCAGCAAGTGCAGGCAGCATACGTGTGCAGAACCGATGGAGAAAAGCAAATCAGAGCAATAACATTTGCATTTATTTCACGTGCACGAAAGACCCAGAGTCCACTTTGGCCTACAGTTTATCATGAATGCATAAATAACTACAACTACAACCACTTTTGCTGGGTGGTTTGTTTGTTTGTTTGTTTAACCAGCTTCCTTTCTTCAATCACACATGCTGTGCTTTTGCCCACAGGAACTCCCTACCTCGCTTGAACTGCACTTGATAGAAGGCCATTTTCCAGCTATTCCCATCACGAGAGCTCAGCTCATATGAGACAGTAGAAATCCATTTGGGAGAGTCACAGTGGAAACATCTGGGTGAATCTTCACCTTCGCTAGCATCTGCAATTCCTTTTCCTCTCGCTTCCTCCTCCATATCCTCCATGCTCTGTATTTCTACCTGGAAGTGGAAACCAGCATGCCCAAAGCCCCCCCTGCAAATGCTGTTCTCACAGCATTCACTCTTTGAATGGCATCAGTGGTTTTGGGGAGATTTCAGGACAGTCTGTTTATGCACAACTCTGCCAAATTTCACAGATGTTAGGAAGTTCAAGAATCACGCCGGGCTCTCTGCAAAATCCCCCAGATTTATGATCCCTACCACGCCTCACACCCCAAAGCTTCCAGCCCTGGTAAGAAAAGAGGACAGAGGAGTGGGGAATCTCATAAGCCATTACTAGTTTTCAACTGAGAAGATTCATTGATCCTATTGTGAACGGTCTGCTTAAGCTGGAGCCTCTAGAAGCACAGACATAGTCTTGTTCTGTCTGTGCACGGAGGCAATAAAAATCTCAATTTGGAAACCAGTTAGCAGTACAAGTCATTAGGGGAGGTACTAAATGTTGCTGCTTTAATAGCTCACTGATCATTTAATAATGTCACTGCTGCAGAGCATGGTGGCACCATTCGCTTGCTTTTGTTTTGCTTTTTGAAATTCAGGGTCATTCCACTTTCAACGAGTGGATTATCTCTCTTTCCCCCTTTTGCCAGACACTGCAAACTGCTTTAAATAATTAGAAAAAGGATGGGTCCTTCAAGTTCACCATCTCATTTTCATAAGGTCCACTGTCATTGCTTTGGAACAGGAAGAGAAGCTGTGGTGGTGGTAGGGATTTGACAAGGGCAAAACAGTTAGCAGCCCCCCTTCATCTTTGATAAGTCCTGTGGGGACTCTGCCAAGCAGATTGGATCTCTGGTTTTATGTCTCATCTAGAGGACGGCACCTCCATCAATTTGAAACACTGCGCTGGGTTATTAGCTTATGGAATTCATCCAAGTTTCGTCCTAAACAGGATTTGAAATCGTGACCATTCAATCCAGAGGCACCACTGACCAGACCCATGCAAGTCTTTCGTTTCAGACAAACAGCTTGAAGTTATCCTAAAGACAGACAGAGGTGAAGAAAAAAAAAATAGGAAAGAGAGAATGAGGGGAAGGAAAATGAGACACAAAGAGAAAGATGAATCTTTTTAATAGCTCAAATTAAAAACCAGAAGCAGCTCTTTGTTCGGTGAAACGGAATTCTACAGCAAATCTCAGTCCACCACAACAACAATCCTGTTATTTATGAAAAGAGGGTTATTTTGTGTGGGAGAGTCCCCGATGACTGTGGTCAGCTAGCATACTGTCAGCTTCATACCATCTCCAGAGAAATACGGATGAGGTTTTTCTCCTCTGTTTATAACAGCTTCCATCAGTGGATCAAACCCCTTCCTGACTTGAACAAGAGCTCTAATGGAAAATGGCATTACACAGCATTAAGCCACCATGTTATATCGTGCCCGGTCTGATCAGAACTAGTCCTCTATTTTAGCAGAGCTGTTTTCACCAATTAGTTACTTGTTTTGTTTCACAGGACCAGGGCTGACACTATTCTCTAATAAAGAAGAGATGCTGCTCATATCACATCTAATTGGAGGGCCCATTTCAAGCAAAGGGTAATTGGGGCAATATAGAGACTTGACAAGGGGGAGGCAGTGAGGGGGAGAGGGGCTATTCTATGGCTTTTCACCAGCATTTAACACAGTGCAAGTCTGGGTGCTGATGATGCCTCCTTCCCCAGGACTGTCACTCCAGGGAAACAAGGTTCACAGTGTCTAGTGTATCTAGTTACATATTTCAAAAACATTATCAAAGGAGGAAGCTTCTAAAAGTGACTGTGGGAAAGGGATAGGACTTACCTTGTCCTCCCTACTGACTTTCGAGAGAGCAGGACCTGGCCAGGCAAGCACTAAAGCTTCAGGCTGCTGGATTTGCAAGGTGTGCATGGGCATGCTTTCTGGGGAGAATCTGCCGCTTCCAATGGAACGAGGTTTTTTGTAGCTCCAGTGTAAGAACCAGGCTCGATGCGGGAATTACTGGTGACACCCTCTCATGGTACTCAGCAGGTCAAGCTAGAGAAATGCAACCAGACCGTCCAGCCTTAAAAATCTATAAATGCTCTGAAACAGCCAGCCTGGAAATAGCAAAGGGACTTTCCCCGAGGAGAGCATTTCTGTTCCCAACAGCCTCAGTTCCTGATCCCGGATGGGACAGATGCTTTTGGAAATGAAATGTAACAGCAATGATGAGTCTTCATTTTTATTCCTCTTATGTGTTATCAGGGAAGGAACCAGGCGGAAAAATCCCTGACTATTTCAGGCTTTCAGGCTCTTTTCCTGAAATTCGTGATTGTGGTGGAAGAAATTACAAAGATGGAAGTTGTGTGCTCTTCTCCCTGAGTAATCAGAGGCCTGTAATTTTCTCTCCTCCACAGAAAGAAGAGATTGGAGAACAGGTATCTTGGAGAGCACTGTTTTGTCTCTGCCAGAGGGACTGTGCTGCAAGGACGACACTGTATTTCCCATGAACTGATTTCAACATCAGCTATCGCTTCTGCCCTTCTCGTGAACTAAACTGAAACAGGCAGATCCCGGCTAATACTTGGACATGGGGAATGGAGAGATCTCGAGGCAGAGAGAAAAAGGCAAGAAGGTGGAGGTGCTGCATGGGAGGTAGTGCCAGGATAGAGCCAAGCACCCCCAACCCTGCCGGGGTGCTGCCATCAAAGTGCAGCAGGACTCAAGGGGACCAGAGGGCAGTGAGTGGGAGCGCCTGTGTACCCCTACTCTCCCTCTGCAACACAGTGGCACCAGTGAAGGAGCCACCCAACTGAACACATTTTGCTACTAATGAAAACCTCTGTGCAATACTGAGCTGCAGAGCTGCTACCACACGTGGCCATGAAAAGGGAGCACTTAATTCAACGTGGGATTCAAAACACACACGGACAGGGAAAGGAAAATCAGGCTGTCCAGAGCAAGCACAGAAACAGAGGAGCGAGATGCCTCGGAGTCCGCCAAAGAAACACTGGAAACAACAGGATCACTGCCCATTTTTACCTCTGAATCCACGTGCTATTTACCAGCACTATCAGCATGATTTTGCAGGGATACCTCTGCTGCTCCATTATCCTAATGCCATCTTCACATTGCTCTGTGTAAGTTACATTTTATCCATCCTACAGTCCCTCTACACTAGTGGGAGATGGAAGTGGATCCTCCTGTAAATGGTAATCTGGCCTAAACTATAAAATGACCAAAGAAAATGGTTTGTTTAATAACTTGGCAGCACTGACTCCTGATGAGGTTAATCTAAGGGACAGACGTCAGAACCAAGCTCACAGCTGACAAAGAAAAACCCAGAAAGGGTGAATTTCAGCATCAGTGTATTTTAATTAATGAAAATATTGCATGAGCATTGCTGTATATGTTGGTATACTTTAAAAGTTGCATACTTAAAACCTGAATATAACAGGTTCTATCAAATTGTCCCCAAATTAATTTGGGCCTGCATTTACTCATCTCACATTAACGTATGACGGGTCTTTATTTAGAGTATTGGGAAGACACTAGGATGAGTCTCTTCTTGTGATTTTAATGTTTCTGATCTTTGCTATTGTTTAATTCTGGTCACTTGCCAAATCTGGGAAGGAGTCCTTGTGGATTAGCTGACCTCAGCTCTTTATACAGTCATTGAAAATTACAGAGCTGATTCTCTCTGATATACCGAAAAGGGATGAGGAGAGGGGAAGAAATTTCCAAGTGAAAATCCAGCATTGACCATCTTCTGACACTGATGAATATTCTCAAATGCACAAGGGAAAAACAGCATGAAAACATAAGTCTTAACAGTTTCTGTTTTCAGCTTGTTTGGAAATGCAAGAACAGTACAATACTTTCCAATTCTAATTAAAACCCCCAAAATACACTGGAAAATCATCAGTGGAACTTTTTGGGGATCCTCTTAGTCCCTCACATCTCAGCCCAGAAGCATGATGACACCCATTGTTCCATGTCTCACAGTTCCCATTAGACATTCCACTCACAGCTTTGTGCATAACATTCACCACCACCCAAACAAAATCGGTTTGAAGATAAAATGGTAGAAAGAGTGTTTCAGCACACCAAAGTGTGGATAAACCATTTTTCATCTCTAAATTGTTGGAAGCTCATGAGTTGTATAAATCGTAACTAGGCACCAGTAGTCTGTTTCATGCTGCATTTTCCCTCTTCAGCTACAGCTTGCACTTTCAGACAGGGCATAGTCAATAGCTTTGACAAGAGCAATCCTAAAAAGAAGAAATTAAGAAATATGATAAAATAAGAAATATAAGGAATTAAGAAATATGAGGATTACATTCCCTTGTGACATAAACCTGCATATAACTGGTTTTAAAGGTTTTGAATAGAGGAAAGACAAAGAGAATTGCAGAATGCTGCCAGTGATTGCAAGACTCACAAGGATTTTGGAGGATCTTCCTCCCCTGGCTCGGATACCCCAGGCTCCTCTGTGTCTACGTGTAACTATTTGCACTTGGGAGCACAGGCACTTGCTCTCCAGTGTCTGAGCAGATGCAGAGGACCTCCTGGAACCTAGCTTAGATCACCCATCTGAAAAAGGACTCAGTCCAGTGGCTATTAGATGCTTTCAGTCAAGATGCCTCTTCTTAAGGACTTGCTCAAAGACCCACTGGATTTCTCCTGCCTTCAGTCAGTCTTTGATAAGCCCCTTCAAGACAAGGTAACGTCTGCATTTTTAGTGGGCAAAATGCAGGGAAGAGACAAGTTATCCTCAGGAATTGGCTTAGGTCCTCTCTCCGACTGTCCTGGGAGGAAAAAGGACCACAGCCTGAGAGTCTGTATCTTTAAAAACACTTGCAGTCTCCAAGTAATAGTCATGCTTCAGTGTGTTCAACATTTTGGCTGAGCTCAGTACAAAGTGCAGTGATTTAAAGCTGGGAGATCAGGCGGGATTCAGCAAATTCAGAATTATTTATTTCTTTAGAGCAGAAAGTCTGCCTACAGATTATTTACTGCAAATGGGTCTGTTTGGGGGAGGGGAGGAAGGTGAGAGGGTAGAGAAGGGGCAAATTGATTGATTGAAATTTTTCAATTAAAACAAGCAGTTTTTAAAAAAGATTTAAAGCTTTTTCAAAAAGTGGGAAATAATTCAAGAGTCTGGAGCCCTGCTAAGTGCAGATGAGAGAGATGAGGATGGGGGTGAGAAGAAAAGAAAATTTTATTCTGTGGGAGAAGGGAGGGAAGCAAAAAAAAGGAAGGAAAAATATAATTTTCTTTGTTTCTTCAGCTACATTAATGTATTTCTCTCCCTGACTTATCTCCAGTATCTGCAAGTATTGATTCAGAAGAAGGCACTGTGGTGTAGGCTGCAGGCAACAGAAAGCGTTGCTGGGAGTGGCACATTTCCCGGGCTGTCAGAGCACAAAAAGAGTCTGGGGATTGGTTTTGCAACAGGAACTATGCCTGGCCAAACCAGAGACAGGGCACCTGCCCTCTCTGCAAGGACCAGGCTGGGCTGGGCTGGGGTGGCAGAGCAGGTCCAGCTCAAGGGATGAATCAATGATGAAGGTGTCTTTGGGTACTTTGCTTGGGATTGAGTAGCACTAAAGGATGAGAGGACAACCAGAGTTAAATGGAGTAAAATGAGAAAGAAGGGGCATCAACTCATGAATGCCAAGACCTCGTTTCTGCCTACACTGCTGACTCAGCAGGGTCAATGCCACACTTAAGCTCAGGCTATCTGCTGTAGGGGGGCTTCCTCCCCAAAGCAGGGACACACATGACCTGGGTCAAAGCTCTCTTCACATCACCTGGACACACCTCATCTGTAGGTGGTCACTCCAGAGTGGTGGTGATGAATAGAAAGAAGAGAATTAGAGCTGTTACTAGTAGGTAGAGAAACTAATGCTATTTTTGTCTTTGTAGAGAAGGAGTAAAATATTACTATAATCTCCACTCCTCCACCCCCAATTAATTGCCTCTTTGCTATTATAATTCCCATTCCCAGATAAATTTAGCTTTTTCTAAAACCTTTGATTTTTCATTTGTGTTTTAAATTCAAGCTGGAAAGCAGTGATAAGGCACTACACATATATATATATTTAATCTACACACACACAAATATAGTTATATATAGTCCCTGCCACAAATAACACTCCTCTGACTGCTGTCACAAAGCCCGTGCTAAAAAAGGTACTCACCCAAGCTGGTTTGTTTTCTGACATGCTGTCCCCTGGGGAAAGACTGCTGGCAGCAATTGGTCTGTGTCTGGATAAAGATGCTGGAAAGGTCTGCAGCTCTTCCCTTCTCCAGTGCCTGTCTCTTCCCCTCACTTCTCTGATGGGGTGGGAATAAACCATTGCCAAACTTCAGATCCACCAACTCCTGTCATTGAAACAACAGCCAACTTTGCTGAAGTGGCTGGAAGTACACCGCTGTACAGTCAATGTAGGAGTGGCCCTTGATTTATAAAAGGGGCATCTCAAAGCAAGTGCTTGCGAGGGGATTCAGCATTAACTGGTGGGCCAGCTTTAGAGTAATTGCTTTCCCTGGTGAAAAGGGCTTTCATAACAACATGCTTGTGACCATAATTTAACCAGCAACCTCTGGAATTTATGAGAGACCTAAGCAGCAACTTCGCATCTCTCCATTTTCCAGAGTGTCACTTATGGCTATAAAAATCACTTCCCTTTCAGACTCTCCTTATAGCAGTGAGGCCTGTCTGCTGCACTGCTCCTTACTCTGGCACAGCACCTACACAACAACATGAGAGGCTGGGCTGCATAACAGTCCTAGTGGATAAAGATAACAGGTATAGGAGGCTGCTTGTTTGGGGTTTTTTGGTTTGATTTGTTGGGTTTTGTTTGGGTTTTTTTGTCCAACCAATTCTTTTATATGACTTTTTTTTTTCCTATTAAACCTTCATATTTTTGAGGCCACATCCTATTCTGCTATTGGCATAGTCTCACTATCTGCTTGTGTTGTCTCTCTCTAGCTCCATATTACTAACAAGAAATAATTCCAGGAGCCCTATTTGCCTCTATTCACAAGTTCCAGTATCGTCCTGGAGAATTCTTTGTGATCCACATCTCGGCTGACACAGCAGCACCAACCTCTGCATGACCTGGAGAGAGCTCCTCCTCCTCAGATCCACTTCTGACACTGGTGTTCACACTGAATCATTTGGGAATATTCACCTGTGGGTGCCAAAAAGGTTTGCTGCAGCTGTCGACCCTGATGCAGAGGGCTGAGACTGACTGTTTTCATGGAGCAGCCATCTCTGGTCACTGCAAAGCCGGATGGCTGAGCTCTCAGCTGCATCCCAGGCTCTTGTGAGAAGCAGTGTTTAGCTGTGGAGTCACAAAGCTGAGTTAGATTCTGCTACTCCTGGAATTGGTTTAATTTCAGCTTAATTGTCTGGGGACTTTAAGGGCATTGGAAAGGGTGATCAAAAGTCCAGAGAGCCCAAGGAGGAAAAACTGAAAAGGCTTGTGGACTTTGGACCACAGAATATACTTACAAATAAGTAAAGGCTACTGTAGAACAGGATAAACTTTTCTGCATTTGCTGGTGATGGGACAAGAAACAATGGCCTTAATTTACAATAAAAGAGATTGAGATTAGGTTTTGGGGGAAGCTTTCCAGCAATAAGACTAGTGAAGCACTCCCCCTTCTTGGGGAGGCTGTGGCTTCCTCATCTTAAGACATAGTTAGGAAAACAGCTATCAGGAGGGGGGAAAGTAGAACTGATCCTGTTTGAGGATAGAGCCATAGGCAAAGGGTTGCCCCCGTAACTCAGTTCCTTAGGTTCAGATCTTGTTGTACAGTAGCACTCTCCACTGAGGTTTTTCTCAGTCCTTGGCAAGGTGGATATGACAAATCTCTGCTCCTTTTGCGGTGCCAGGAAGAAGAGTAAGGGGCACAAATTCACTCCTTTGTAGCCCACAAGGCCCAAAAGACCACCATAACCATCTCACCACTCACCACTATGGCCTGTGATTGAAAATTCAGCCCCTCCTTAAAGGCACTATGTGTTATTGTCTTCAGCTGGACTGAATCTCAAGTCCCCTGCCCCACGTTCATCTGCTCCTTACTTCTGAATTCAAACACTGTTCTTCTTTAAAAGCCTCTCTGCCTTTTGCTGCTAATTAAAATATTGGTTGCACTCTGGCTTGCTTTTCCAAGAGGTCTGCACAGCATTGCAGGCAGTTCAGACAAACAACCAACCAACCAAACAGAATCCATTAGGAACTGCCACTGCTGACTGTCGCCCTTTCGCATACATCACATTGAAAAGGTTAATGCTTCCCAAAAGGGGTGGAAGAGACGGGTGGAGGGGAAGGGCAGGAGGGATCCAATCCTGCGAGGACCAGATGTCAAAGATGCTCAATACCTCACAGAATGGGCTCCCCTGCGAGTAAGGCAATTGCCCATCCCTTGGCAAAGCTTCCCTTTGAGGGATCTATAATTTATTAGGGAAGGTGGAGTGCTGAATAAATTGTGCATAGAGATGAAGCAGTGATGATCACTAACTCAAATCCCTAGGAGCTTGGCATTTGCAATCTTTAGCTCCCATTTGTGTCCCCCCGGTCCCTACTAAGTGAGCGAGCCAAAGAGCTGAATATCGACAAAACATAATGAGCTCATTGAGATCTAAGCATTGCAATTAGCAGGGTGGAATGGAGCAGAGGGGCTGGGAGGCAGACTGTAATTATTTATAATGTTGATAATCACTTACATGTAGTTAAAAATATAAATACATCCCAATGCTTGATGGCATTAACTACCCTTCAATTAGCTCCATGCCCAATAAGTAAGCGATACCCAAGTACTTACAGGAGAAAGGCTAAGGCCTCTGTTTCATGGCTGTACTCACCACGAGCTACAAACTGTAGGTGCAGGTGGGTGAAAGAAGAGTATGGAGATACCATCATGATAGCTCACATCACTAGCTAATGTTGCTAACGGAGTTGTGGAGGACAGCTCAGACAAGTGGCTCATGCTCACATAGCAGTAGATCACCCTCTGCTATCTCCTTTCATAAATTTCATGACTCCCATCTTTTGAGTATCTCCACAGGTTCTCACCCAGATGACCAGAATTTGATTTAAGTCAAGGGATACCAGGACAGAGAGCCCCATCAAAGGTGAGGAGTCCTTTGCTGTGTGACAGGCTGGTATCTCTATGCTGCAGTCACAGAAGTAACCGTGGTGTATTACAGTGCTACTTGAACTATCGTTAGAAGCACTCAAACGACAGCATCATGTGTCTCTGCACAGCTCACCTCATGCTGTTTCTCTGTGCCTAAGCCAGCTTGTTTAAAAATAGCTTGAGTACCTCTGTGCTACAGATATTTCCCTGCTCCTGAGGATTTTGACCAAAGCAACTCTCCCACAAAGTCATCCAGTCTGGATGATTTCAGAGATGGACAATCAAATCACTTTCCTTTCTTGCAGTAACCTATCTCTTCATGGATAACGAATCAAAATGTCTCTCATAATGAAAACATGAGAGATGTTACAAAAGAGTTGGTCCAAATACAGCCATGTTTTACCAGCCAGAGGGAAGGGAGAACAAGCAGTGGAAAGCAGCCACTCTGAGTATAGGCAAGCTCTCAGGGAAGATTACGTACTTGAGAACTGATCTGAAGATCAAAACCACACCTTCACCTGAGCAGCAGCAGAAGTGACCCTTATCATCTCCACAGTGCATGCCATTGGCATAAAAGTAAAGCATAAGTCAAGTTTTAATGGAAAAACAGGTAAGAGTGAAACCACAAGGGAGGGTGAGATTACTGTACATCAAAAAGAAAGACATTTTGGTGTGGGGAAGTAGATAAACCCCCAATCTGCCTGTGCCATTGATTTCTTTACAGGTTAAGGGAGCATTTAACACACTGAGGTTAAACTTGTTAAACTTGGACCCTTCTCAGTGCAAATGTACAGAAAGGGCCGCAGTGGAGAAATGGCCACCAGAGTTTAGCAAGGGAGCTTAATGAAAACATGGAAATAGTGGAAAGAAAAAAAGAAAGAAAAAAAAAAACACAGACTGTATTGCAGTTAAAAAAGCTCTGAGAAAATACAGGCAGTGTTCAGTGAAACTGAAAGGGAAAAAAGCAAAACCAGAGTAAATGGAAATTGTTCAAAGACAATTGAATGTCCAAGCGCTTGCATTTGTCAGATAGCAATAAATACACTGCCTGCAAAAGCAAGCCAGTGTGGGCAAGGGGAGGAAGTGCAAAAAGCAAACAGGGGGAAGCAAGAAGCATACGCAAGTGGGGCTGCAGTGCTGTAGGGTATAGGAACAGGAGAGGAGGGATGACAGGTTAGAGAATGAAGCTGTGAGGCTGGAAATGAGGCAGAACTATGTATCTTGAACTGCATTCAAATAGGGCCCTTAGGCCCACCTCAAGTGTGCTGGAAACCTGAAGGAAAGGCAGCTGGACCACGCTGTAAGGGCCTGGCAGCAGTCGGGAGAGTTGATGTGTTTGGGACTGTTCTGGTAGAATAACCATTCCACTTAGTAATAAGATACGGAAAATTGGTCCTTGCTCTGTATATGACTTTGCAGGGATGGAAGCAGCTAACAGAGAAATATACCCGAGCTATTCTAGCAGACAAAGAGCAGAGAAAGCAGAAAGAACAGGGAATTTCTGGCCTGTCTAGAAAATCCCCACAAAGAGGAGGAATAAAGGATTCTTTCACAAGAAATACCAAACCAGGTCAGACCAAACCTAACCTACTCCAACAGCCTGTCTTTGTCACCAGCCAGTGTTCAAAGGAAGAATATAAGATACACTCCAAGGGGAGAGACCGTTCTCCTGAGGAAGAGTAGTGCTGCCTCAGCAAGGTGCTGTCCCTCAGCTAGGCAGATCAGTTAACTGCCCCGATTAGCTCGGGGACAGGACTGCACAAACATGGCTCAGCCATTTTCAGGACCAATTTCCCTTCTCTGTTGCCAGGAAAGCCTACTGAGAACAAAAGGGAAGGCACAACTTCAAGTACCGAGCCAGGAATCAACATTTGCTGCAGCACATTCTTTTAAGTGGTGTTCCCAAATGCAAAAATTAATGCAGAACTTATGAGGCATAAAGAGCTGGTCACAACAACAAATATAACAATACCTGCCAATAAAAACCTTGCAAAGGCTGCAAGGCTCCTCCATTTGTAGATTAAAACCAAAGTGCAAAAGAGAATGTGATATTTGCCACCCCACCAAGGAAATGCAGCAGCAGAAAGAAGAAAAGGAACCATTTCCTCACTTGGTGCATTAGAACGTGCCTATCCGTGGTCAAGCTGTTTCTTGCATGAGAGGAGGCAGCCTAGACATATTGTCTGGTGAGGAGACCAAGGAGGGCATAGCATCAAAAATACTTCCACAAAGATTTTCTAGGAGAAAATCCCTTTGCTCCAGCTACATTTGTGCTTGCTGTACATTGCCTTTCTCACAGTTTGCAACAAATGAGTGTTCTGCTGGCTCACCTCTCACCACCCAAAAGTGATGTCTCACCCACATTCAGCCCATGCAGCCACAAGGAAACAAACCGATGGGAGAGGAGGGCCCACTTGAAGCAGATCTCCTTGTCAAAACATAGCTCCCATGAAGAATGGCTTGCAATTGAACAAACACCCAAGAATTACTTGGCAAAGTAATTTTGAGCTGATGTAGCCAAGAAAATGTGGGTCTGTTTGCAGATCTTTTGTCAGGCAGAAGAGTATGCCAGACTGATCAGAGAAGGCAAAAGCTGTCCTGTTGGTGAAAGGGCAAAAGAGCTGAGACCTAGCCTTTATTTAGGCCCGTCTGAGCACCTCAACCTGCACTTTTTTGCCTTTCCAGAAACACTTGAGCTGATTGCAATTTTGGATTGGTTTTTATTTATTTTATTTTTAATATCAAAACAATTATAGGTGCTTTTTGTTTTCCAAACCAGGTCTTTTCAGAAAAGAACATGTGTTAGTAACAGCTACTATTTAAAATATAGAGAGAAAATTAAAAATAGGTCCTTTCCAGTCTTGTAACATGGACGTAACATCAGTATTTCAATGCTTTCATTGCTACAATTTTTTCTGTTTTATGCAAGCAGGTCAACGCTAATTAGTTCTGACTAAAGCATCTGCTTTAGCAGCACCTGATCTACAAGCGAGGGAAACCAACAGAGAGACTCCTACTTATTTCAGTGTGCTTTGGAGAATTTTCATGTTGGATTAACCAGGAAATACAGTCAAAAACCTAGAGAACAAGGGTGACTGTAATTCAGAGTCCCCAAAAAGGAGTGCAGAGGTTCTGGCAAGCAAAATCTGAAGGTGGGAAGGTGTCTGGATCAACACCCTTTCACTTGCCTGTGACTCTTGCAGTAACCTGATGTACATTAGATCAATTTATGTTGGAAGGAGCCAACTCAGCTGAGCCCACAGCGGCTCCACAGCCCTTCTATTCCTGTCCCAAGAGCCTGATTCATTTATTGCACTGTTTTTCATGCATGCTAAAATCCCCTTTATTCTTCTCTGTGCTGCTGTTGCCTTTGATTGTACAGAAGGGATTTCTAAACGCTTATTTACTACCATCCTCTTATAATTCCTGTATCTTGGAGGAAAGACAGACCAGTTCATTTTGAAGCAGGATGTTCATCTTTTTGACGGCTAGCGTAGACTGGGGCATCAATAAATTAAGGGTTCTAGGGATTAATTGATTGGAACAAGGTTGGTTAACTTTACGACTAAATAGGAACTAATCTGCTAGCAGACAGACTGGAACTGGGTTACATTTGTACTCAGTGAGTTTGGGCTGTGAAAATGAAAAATTGATGATGATAATAATAATACAAACAGGGACGCCGAACGGAAGAGGAAAAAGGAGTTTTTTCTCCCTAAAGAAAATGTACACTGGCTCTGTTAGATCTGAAATGATATCTCCCTCAACCTCTTTTCTTTGTGAAAATCACTACTTCTGAAACAGAAATTCTACTGAAGGAAAGATCCTATTATCAGCAGCAGTCACATTTCACAGCAATGTGATTAACTGCCGGTCACATGGTCCCCTTGCTCACCACTTGTAGACAGCTCAATAATTTTAACGAGGAAAGAAGAGTGTCTTTCTCTTCCTTCCTTCCTTCCTCCCTTCCCCTCCCCCTTCCCTTTTTTCTTTCTTTCTTTCTTTCCCTCCCCTCTCCCCTTTCAGACTTCCCTTACAAGGCAGGCAGTTGAAGCTGACCCTTAAGGAAAACCCCACTGGGACCTGGATATCACTTATCAAGTCTAAATATGCTGTCCTGGTCCAGGTTGATGTGAAGTGCGGCAGCCACATCTCAGAAATCTCCCCCTTTCAGAACAAAACCAGTCACCTTGGCCAGGAAATGTACTACCTCCATCACAGTCACACTTCAATCACCAGCCTCTCCCTTGTCTCAGCTCCTGTCCTTGGTTTGGAGTATTTACAGCCCATCTGTCTGTCTCAAACACACTTCTCACTCAAGAGGGAAATTAATCTCTCCTTCTCTCTCCTCTCCGCTTTCTCTCTCCTTCTCCCTCCCCTTCCCCCAACACTTGCAATTTGCCATGAACAGCTTCTCTTTTCTCATCTAAAATTCTCGATGACTTTGAAAATTGACTGCACCCACACACCTGGGCACGGCGAGAGATAATTGATTGCATTTTTATTTCGTCTCTTCCCTAAACTGTTTTCCTTGCTAATGGCCAGTTCTCTGCCATTTTTTTTTTAAACTGACACTCTGTGTGAGGGACTGAGGGAAAGGAAGAAATAACCAGCTGCTGAATATTGTCTCTTCTGCCTCTCTAAGGAATTAAAAGCTCAGTGAGTGATGAAGATCTTTGCGTGCAGATGGATCGGATCTCACAGGGTCCAGGTGACAGAAAGCTTTGCAGGCAGGCTCTCTGGGGCTTTGCAAAGGGGCATGTCTTGTGGCACTGTTAAAAGCAAAGGTCACACAGGCTGCACAGCCAGTAACCAGAGGCACCGCCACATTTTCCTGTTTCATAGTCAAGACTTACATTACTCACTGCTTCTGCACGCTCTCTCCAAACTGAGCACGCTCCCTATTTTACAAGCAGGGAAACTGAGGCACGGTGGAGAAGGGTGATTTCCATGAAATTTCATGAGATGGGAGGCACCACAACTGGCTAAGTACAGGACTGGGAGTTGAGGCACCCTGCTTTTACACCCAGATTGTCCAGTTTGGTATCAAGTGAGGACAGAGAAACCAGAATATTCAGATATGGACATTGACCTTAGATCCCAAAGCCAAATGAAGGCTCTTAAAAAGACAGTCAGATTTCTCAAGTAAAATACTGGCTGTAATGTCTCTGACTCAGTTTCCCCATGATAATAGTAATAGGCCATCGGACTGTGAATATGCCTCTCATCATCAGGAATTGGTGGCAGCTGTCTTATGCTTTTCAGGCTGAAAGGATATTACTAGCATATTTGTTCCCAGCAAAACCCTGCTTCTCCTCCCATCCTCTTCATGTAGAAGAGTAAAAGATGCATCAATATTCGTTAATTTGATGAATGACTCAAAAAAAAAAAAAAAAAAGGCAACTCTTCTGAATAGCCCACAAGCCAGGGCATAAGAGGCTGGGAGCAAAGGACAAACTCAGGAGAGAGGTACAAACCAAAAAACACAAGTCACTTAATGTGAGGAAAACTGCTAACTAGAACTGCTCTAACTCATATGGAAATCTAACTACAGAGGATGTAGGGGAGAATATGGAGACTGAAATTAGGATGCACAGATACAGGATTGATTTCATAGGAGAAGCAAAAAAGAATTTGCGAAGCGAAGTTATCAGTTGAACCTAGAAGGCAACTGCTGGTTAGGTGACTTCCCACTTGTGTCTACCTCTTTGAGGTTTTGCTTCTTCATAAGTAAAAGCTGTTCTTCTTGCTGAGTGGTGACTCTTACTGCAGGAATGTGCTAAGGGAAAAGCACAAGTTTCTGGGGTGTGTTGGGGCAATCCATCTGCAGCTGAAGGCCTTGCAAGATCAGTCTGGAGGCAGATGGCAACTCAGGAGAAGCCACCTTTTGAGTGATACACAGTCATTTGACCCTCAGATCCTGACAGACAGATTCTGCATATCCAGATTGCCTGGAGTAACTGAACACACTCCTGGGCAAACTCACATTTATATCTTACAAACCCAGTAATAACTGGGAAAAAAGGCCACAGTCCATGGTTTAGGGGACATCATGAGCATCTTAAAAAGCGTCTCTCTTTGACAGTCTATGTCTATCTATGCAAGGCAAAGAAATGGGGCTGCTGAGGAGAAGGGAGGAAAAGGACTGGATGCAAATCTGCAGGATGAACATGCCTCTGATTTCCATGCTATCCATAGCCAGCAAGATCCTGGCACTGAAATCAGCCTTCAGCTTAATCCATATACCTGGGGGCTCAAGACTGAGGAAAAATTTGAGAGAATTTGCAGTTGCACAAGATTTCTGCAGTGCAAGAATGACAGAAATCCTGTGAAGTAACTTGATTTTGCCAGATTACTTTGCAAAACCTAAAGATATCTTGGCACTATGCAGTTTAAAATCTACCCTGTGCTTTACCTTCCTTTCAAGTCTATACAGAAAAACTTGATCCAAACTTCTCCTTCTCCTTTCATGGTTATAATCTGTCCAGCAAACTGTGAGTTTGCACTTACGTGGGCTAAGCCAATTTACCTCAAGTCTCATAAGGCCAAAGCTACTCTAACGTTTTGCTAATCTGTAACAGACAGGAACATCTTTCACTTCTAACCTTTCCGGCACAGATCAGCTGATTACGTACATCAAATACTGGTGTCAGAGATGAGCAAGAGCAGGAACAGTGGGAAATAAGATTTAGCCTCTACCTTCATTTAATTTTTATGATCAAAATGTTTCAAAACCGAGTTATGTCCAAGGATATCCTCAGGTTGGATAAAGGTGTCAGACAGAAACTGGACCCTTCTTTGCTCTTAGCCCATTGCAGAAAATGGAAAGGACAGGCCGGTGCTTCCAGGAAGGCAGGACAGGTTCCTAAGGAGCGCTTCCTGGGGATGCATCTCTGAAGGATTTCAAGGGAAAACTTACCCAGCAATGGCATTTAGAGGAGGGTGGATGATATTTTTAGGGACAATATGTGTTTGTTTGAACTATTCATCCTCTCTATACAAAACTGTTTCCTCTTCTATTTCAATAAGTACATAGTTCCTCTCCAGTTTTATACTCCTAGATGTTTATATAACCTTCACTCAAGGATCACAGATTGAAGCATAAACAAGTTTGATCCTTTCCTTTCACCTCAGCTGTGGATTTCTGTAGCTGCAAGAACGGAGAAGCTCTCCTCAAGGCAAGCTCCCCTCTCATCAGCTTGCAGGGACCTCGAGTCACAACCTCTGGCTTTGCCAAATGTGCGCAAACACAAAATTTGTACAGGGCTGCAGTCCAATTCAGTTTTAACATTCCCTTTAAAAATCAAACCTTCTTGTTATTTATTGTCAATCTTCAGACAAAAGCAACAATAACCATTTCTGGTGTGCTGACCTGCTGCGACCTGCCTGGCTTCATGGGCTATCCCCAACATTACCATAAACCATTTCCAAAGCTAGTGGCTGTCAACAAGAGTTAACTTTTATGGGCCCTACACAGCTCTATTCTCAGAAGTGCCTGATGGCTAACAATTGGCAATTTCTCTATTTGCTAACTGGAGATCAACCTCCCTTCTTCTGAGTGCTCCCTTAATAGGCACTCCCGAGCAAAAGGACAAAGAGATCCAAATCCCAGCCCAGCGGGAAGCCTTCCTCTGTATCCAGCAGGCCCTGGATCAGGCTTCTAACCAGGTAGTAATTACTTGAGAAGAAACAGCTGTTGTAATCTTTGGAGCTAACACAGGGCAGAGAATCATTCACAAGTGTTAACCCTGGTGCTGGTCTGCCAGCAGCTCAGCTCCCTTCCTGCCTTACGGCATTATTTTTGGGGTCAGCTATCTCCAACTCAAGTACTGGGTATGACCTTCTGCACTCCTGTGGGAAAGTAAAATATTAAGCTTGAAACCCAAAAGGTGCAATCTGCAGTGGGCCACATGCCTCTGATTCTCTCAGCAAGGGTTTGTATCCTTGCAGTCAAGCTGGGTGTTTGTTTTTTTTTGCAAATACATTTCATACAAGAAGAGAAATGGAACAAACAAACTGTTTAATTATCAGATACTGCAGAAAGCAAGAAAAGAGCAATGCTGTAGAAAGTGACTGTATTTTCTCTCCATTTATTTCACACAGATAGAGGTGTTAGTGACAGCAAAAGAAGTAATAGTAATTCCTGAAAGAATAATTAAAAAAAAAAACCACTCACAACAGAAAAACTTAACAGTGTCTGTTTATAGGCAGCCTGCAAAATGAGCAAGGCCCTATTTGGCCCAGTCAGTATTTGCTCTGTACTAGAACTGTCCTCTTTGGGATGTCATAGAAATGCAATTGATCCTTCCACTGATGCACAGGAGATTTACACTGATCACACCTAGTCGTACTAATGAATGTCCCCATATGGCAGCAGAAAAAACAGACTTCAGGAGAATCACTATATACATAGATGATTTTTTTTATATTTTTCTTTCCTTACCTAAAGTCCAAATGAGCAAACTTTTTAACCTCTACAAATATTCAAAAGCTTCAGTTCACCTAAGTGATCTGACCTTGGTTAGAGCCATGATGGAGTCACTGCCATGACTCCACCGCAATACAGACCTACTAGATGGTACCTGAGGACCACCAGCCTTAAACGTGTGGCCCACCCAATGCTGCTCTGCCGTGTCCTGAACAGACAGAAATCACAGCTTGCGCAAGTTGTATGTGACCTGAATATGGTTTGATGCCAGGAGAGCACTATGAAATCCAGAAAGATTTCAATGTTTCCCTGTCCAAAAAGATTTACCACTCTCATACTAGTCACAGGTACTTTTAAAAAAATCTGATTTTCAGTCCAGAGAAGGATTCAGATAGGTCCTACTGCCTCACAAAGCCACAGAAGATACAATGCCTGCCTGGGAAGAGCAGTGAACAAGAGAGTGTGCAGTGTGGCTTAAAATTCATGCTGATTCTGTAGACTTTGTCTCCTGGAGCAGGTGAGATCCGAGAGAGCTACTCTGCATGGAGCACTGCAGCCACTGTGCCATTAGTTGGGCTCCGAACCTGCCAGAGCTAACAGAAAAACAATATGTAATTACTGTGTTTGCAAATGCAGGGTTGTTGGGACTCTTGTTAAATAAGAGGTATCCTTAGCCACAGAGAAGTGAATTTAATGACATTTAGTAGGAAGAGCTACAAGTACAGCGTGACAGAAATGTCAATTACCCTCTAAATGAGAAGAATCAGACCCCAAATAGTCAAAGAGGAGGAGCCCATTGAGAAAGCATGTGAGAAGGAAAAGACAGCAGTTATTTAAAGTACAGATACTGTCAGTATCTGAGGCTGCAGGGGGCTTTAAATGAAAAGGAAGCAGAGAGATCCCAAAGGCTGTCTTACAGACCTGCACAGTATTCCCTTCCAGATGACCAACACCAAGAAACAAAGGGAGAGGAGGTGTGAAAGCTCCAGCATGCCTGCCTGCATCCAGAGAGACAAACTCAAATCTCCCTTTCTATAAAACAGCAGAGGCTGGCAGGTGAAGATGGTCTGTCTCCAAAGGGAGGTGAATAGGCCTTTTAAGTCTGTGCCTGCCATGGCCAGAAGCTGATAAACATGTCTCACCAGTAGTCACAGGCTTTCATATGGACTAGGCCTGGGCTTTAGAGAGGGCAAGAAAGTCAGGTGGGCACCTGCAAAAATGCTGGAGGTCAGCTTGGAGCACATAACCATTTGGAAAAGTATATCCACTGTGTGTGTCATGCAGCTGAAGGGAATGCGGTGGTCTTAGGTGCATTTGCCAGCGGAAATGTGTCCACAAGACAAAACCTGCTGCCAGGGTTGGCACCCTTGTTGCATATTTTCACAGAGAAACAAGGCACTCAGTGGGCTATTGAGAGGTCTTTACTTTTTAGCTCTAAATCTGGTCCCTCCAGATGAGGGCTAAGACACAGTGGCATGGGTAAGCTCTCCTGTGGATACATTTTTTTGGGCTGTTAATTCAGGACTGAATTCATACACATGCACAACATTCTCATCAGAAGATATAAAAGCAATTCTTTGTATATGTCACGCCATTCACAGTATCTCACAGCTGCTCTCTGGAGCATTCAAATACAGCACAGTCAGACCTGCTGAGACTTAGAGACACTGGGTCACCTTTGAATGCACAGTTACTAGCCTTTCCCTACACCCTGGTGGCCTGGCTGGTAATGGATGTTTCAGGCAAGAGCCCAGAAACACAGAAACTGTCTCACACCCATTGCATTTTAGAGCATTGTGCTCTGAAAAAGATGGCCTGCACTCAGCTCTCCAGAGCAAAACAAGCTGGAGGCAGCTGAAAGCACCTGCTTCTTCAGGGAAACCTAGACCTGCCTCCTGGTACATGGGAGAGATCCTTTTGAAACACCCAGCTGCAGTGTGGTAAATAGCAGTCTGTCTTGCTATACTACATTCTCATTCAACTTATGCAAACATTTCTGCCACGGCTGGATGACAGTGTTGATGATGCGAATTTCCTAAGCTAGGAATTTAGTCACTTGTGACTGTGTTGCTCTACTCCTACCTCTTAACCTCAGTCAAAATCCACTCACCTGCCTCACTGAAATGAGTCGATTCCTTCTTGCTATTTTCTGTAAAGAATATAAACACCACTAAGTGACAACAGTTGGGTTCTCTCTGCCAATGTTTGCAACCATTTCATGACACAGTCAGTGGACACTGGGACAGACAAAACCATGAATTGAGGTCTTCTGAACTCAAGCCATCAGTGTTTGCATGAAGAGCAACAAACAGCAGAGCATTTGAAGCATGCGCATTCACACAAGTGCATTTCAATGAATGTCAAGCCCTTAATGCACATCCACAAGGTTTTCCACACATGCAGCATGTGCATGTGGCTGTGCCCCGCCTTGGCTTGGCTGGGTGTACCACAGCTGCTGACCAATGTGATCAAAATGGAATTGACCCACCTGGGCTTGTATTTGCTTATCTTGCTTCATGCCCACTTGTGGAACAAAGTGCCTGTCAGTTTAGACACAATCTGTGCTTACTCTTTTCAAAGACCCAGTAGAAATGGAAAAGATGAGAAAGAAAAAGAAACAAAAGAAAGAAAGAAAAAGAAAAAACAATTTACCTTAATGTTAAAGTTTGGTTAAGAATTAAGTGTTGATGAAAATTTGAAAGCTAAAGCCCACTTTTTAATTCACAGACCAGCTGCAGCACAGCATGCCAAGGCCAGGTTGGATGGGGCTTGAAGCAACCTGGTCTAGTGGAAGGTGTCCCTGCCCATGGCAGGGGGGTGGACGGAGATGATCTTTAAGGTCCCTTCCATCCCAAACCATTCTATGATTCCATGCATAAAGTGCGGTTGTCTGTCTCATTCGCTAAAACACCCCTTTCCTAGCATGGTGATGACTATACTTTTCTGTAATTCAGTTTAATTGAAATTCTATGCCTGTTAAATTCTGAGTCCTATATTGATCAACATATGTCAACTGTGGAAAATTGTACTAAATTGTGTTGTTTTACTGTGCAGCAGTCAACTGTCCATTGGTGTCTGAAGTTAGTTTATTTCACCTACTCAAAATTGGACCTGGACTGATATTACATCTAGAATTGGATTTTCTGTTCTTGATTTTTAATAACTAGGATTCGTACTACCCTCATAGAGATAAACAGAGCCAGCAATTTGGGCTGTGAATCCATCAATTCTTGTGCGTGAAGCAGAGCCTTGCCTGGTTAGGAGCTGCATGGGAAACCTCCCAGGACCAGTCAGCTATTGTACAAGATGGTGCTGGAGTTTTGACAAGCAGCTCTCTCCCCTCTCTGCCAGTCCTGAACTGATCCCATTACACAGGGTACAAAGCACTTAAATATGCTTCTGACCATATTTTTCACAACAATATCTTCCAGGACTTCTTTTCCTCTTCTGAATGATCCCCTGGGGCTTTTTGCAAGAATCATGATGCTGAAATGTCACATCATGAGCACTGGAACATTTTATCTTCCAATTCAGGCAAGATTCCCCCAAATACAAAACAGGAAGAGAAGGATAAAATTATGTCAGTGTATATGCTGAAAGCAGATAAAACAATAGAGAGACCCAAATGTGCTTGCTGGTTACTACACCGGCATGGGATTTAAGCAGACTGTGTTAGATGGGATCGTCATTTGGGCTTTTGGCACACCAGTCACACTAGTCTTCAGGAACCATTACTCCATATATAACACTACAGAAAATGGAAAGAGGTTAGAGATCACATTTCGAGGTTAAAGACTTTGAAACTTTCCATGGGTGAATTTTCCATCAGAGCAGTTCTCTTTATGGGACTAACAGGTGACTTATAGAAGACGTAAATATGAATATTTTTTCCTCTGCAGCCTAGTGCTAAGGATGCTTCCCCATATTTCTGAAATGAAAGTGAATTGAAGACATTGAATAATTACAAGCAGACTTTGGGATCTAGAGACTGTTGCTGTGTGAGCATTTTCTCCTTTGGATTTATTTCAGCTGGAGGTAACTAGCAAGATTACTTTTTATTTTCTCCCTCCAGTCACTGGCTAACAAAATCTTTCTGCAAAACAGCCGAACAAAGTAGTTCTCCATTCTTTACACCTCCTTTTGGAATTGATGTTCCTGGATCTTCTGGATTAACTGTCTATGGCCTAACCTCAAAAGCTGGCAATGGTGAAAAAGAAAAGTGCAAAGAAGAATTGGCTAGACAAGAGAAACAGAGAATGAGAGGGAGTCAGTTTTACCTATCTGTTGCTAGACAGAATCTGGCTGTAGCTGTCTTTTCCATTTGTTAGCCAATATAAAGCCACATAAGTGTCCCACATTGGTTCTTCCTAGGCAGCAAGATGTTGCTTTGGGGTGACATATTTCAGCATGGAGGATCTTCAATGAATTCTACCCATTTGCTTTTGAGGAAGGGTTATAGGAACAGACTGAGCAGTGTTATCCATGACGAGATTGGAACGGACACTCCAAGATGCACAGCTCTTTTATCAGATAGCTAACCCTCCAGCTGGGCGTGGGTGGGAGATCCAAGGAAGGAAATTGCCTGTCACAGAGCTTCTCTGAGTCACGCTAGTGATCATATGGCCGCTGGGCCTACATCTGCAGTCCAGCAGAGGAGCTGGAGATTAAATGGACCTGTTAAAATGAAATTCAAACACAGAGACTTCTAGGAAAGGACCATCAGAGGTTATCTGGCTTCTCTATCTGCCCTAGGTTGCTCTGACAGATGGGTTTCCCCTTTGTTCTGAAAGCAGAATGGGGATCTCTGAGCCTCCCATCCCAGTGCTTAAATGCAGACCATGCTATCACACCCTTAGTACTTTCTTCATATCTCAAACAAATCATGGAATCATAGAATCATTATGGT
>NW_009601998.1:15664-39211 GCF_000690535.1 Cariama cristata | reverse complement strand
GCCCAGCTCTCCAGCCTGTCCAGGTCTTGGCGAATGACAGCGTAGCCTTTTGGTGTATCAGCCACTCCTCCCAGTTTTGTATCATCAGCGAACTTGCTGAGGGTACACTCTGTCCCTTCATCCAGGTTGTTGGCCAACAGGTTAAACAGGATCAGACCCAGAACTGACCCATGGGGAACACCACTAGCTACAGGCCTTCAACCAGACTCTGCGCTGCTGATCACAACCCTCTGGGCTCTGCCATTCAGACAGTTCTCAATCCACCTCACTGTCCACTCATCTAGCCCGCATTTCCTGAACTTACCTATGAGGATGTTATGGGAGACAGTGTCAAAATCCTTGCTGAATTCAAGGCAGACAATGTTCACTGCTCTCTGCTCATCTGCCCAGCCAGTCATGCTGTCGTAGAAAGCTATTAGGTTGGTCAAGCATGACTTCCCCTTGGTGAATCCATGTTGAGAGCTCCTGATAGACGTCTTTTCCTCCACATGCTTAGAGATGACATCCAGAGTGGGCTGTTCCGCATCACTTTATTCCTCTGCCATTGTTCTTGAAGTTAAATAACTTCCCTTCCTTTTAGAATTTTCCTCCAGTGTAAATTTAAAGATATAAACCCAAGCTACACTTGCTCTTTTTTTGGTAGACTGGCCAAGCCAAGCTCATTCAGTCTTTTCTCTCAGCATAGCTTTCCTTTCCCAAGATTGTCTTGGTCATGCTGCTCTATAGCTGTTTCACTTAGAGCTCTTTTGTGCAAAACCAATGTTCAGCTAGTCAGTCTGCAGTGTTTGCTGGTTCAGTGACAACTTTCAGACTTGAACTCAACAGGATGTTCTCTCCAGTGGTGGAACAGAGGCTGCATCTGCTTGCTCCAGGTAGGTTTTTGCAGCTGAAGTTACCGGTTTGAACATTGTTCCCCTGGACTCTGTCAGTGACAATGCAAGTCTGCATGTGCTACTTCTTAAAGATAATTCAGTGGCAAATGTTACTAAATTCAGTTTACTTGCACTACACAGTTGTTATGTTATGCCTATGTTGTGTTGCTTGTTTATTTTTTTCTGTTTTATTGTTCAGTGAGTGATAGTTTAGATAGCATTTACTTAACCTTTAAGCAGTTTTTTAAAATGCAGAGCATAAAGCTGTTTTTCCTTTAGCAGGAGTCAGAAGAACTGTCCTCTGATGAGGAGATGAAAATGGCAGAAATGCGACCACCGCTGATAGAAACCTCCATAAACCAGCCAAAAGTGGTAGCTCTTGGCAATAACAAAAAAGGTTAGCTACCATAAAAAACAGTAGAAATGTTATGTGATTCTGATAATTTCTCATCTCAAAGTGGCTAATTTTTCTGATTAAATTAAGTAAGAGTAGATTTAATTTGTATGTTTTAAAGGAAAGATGATCAATTCCCTAGTTAAGCAATGAAAGCAGAAAAAAAAATCTGCAATATCTTGTACTTGAGTGTGTGGTAGAGAAAGCTGTGTTGGCACCCTAATTTTCTTGATTCTTATCATCAGTTTAAAAGCAGAGGGGGAAGGGAGACGTGTGTGTTTTGGGAGACTGTTAGCTTGAGCACACTCTTGATACACTTAAGAAAAGTATTGCAGAAAGTGGTATTTACCTTGGAGATAGTCCATATTTCCCCCCTCTCCCAGATTTTTTGGATTATTGCTGCTATAGGCAGCAACATCACTTCTTTACATTTCTCAGAGAAGCCGTGCTCTCTTCCTAAGGTTTAAGAATAAACTTCTCTTGTGGCAACTCTTTTTCCAGAGTCACTTTACTCTTCTATTTTCCTTCTTTCCTCTAACAGGAAACTTCCGAACATTGGTTTTGTTACCTATTATATTATATATTCTTTGAAAGACAATTTTGGTCTGGGTAGCCATTTCCTTAAGAGTAAGGAATGACCTAGGATTCAAAGAAAACATAATTTAAAAGTTGGTGAGCAAATTGTATTTTGCTTCACATGATATCCTAGTCCAGTACTTTCCAGGACAGAAGGCTTTTCTGGCCATTAGATGTAAAAGGATGAGATTTAGTGAGGATGAAGGAAAACCACAAGGAAGTAGGAGGAAGAGTCTGCTGAGGATCACATGCAGGTGAAAAGACTGATGTTTGTCAATGCTGTCTTTGGGCTTTTATGCCTGACTAAAGTACTAAGTCAAAACTTCTTTGTTGTCTCTAGAGACAGACATTAGTTTCACAAAATTTATGCTTTTGACATATGTAATGGTGTCTTGAAGCAAAAATTTAAATGTATTTGTTTGTACACTTATATCAAAATCATGGCTGGCTTGAAGTCCCACAAAGAAATTATTTTTATATGAATGTAGTATGAAAGTATGCATACACTGTGCAAGAATCAATGTGTGCAACTGTAAATTACTCCGAAAATGTTGTCCTAAGTGATCTGCAAAGCATGGGAATGCATTGGATTCCAACTCTGCAGAAGAACGTTTTTCTTTCCTGTTTTTTTTACATTTATGAAACAATACAGAGCTTATCCAGTGATCTAGGTCTTTCCAGAGTGCTTGGTCTAATAAATAGCTATTAAACAATGATAGAATGTTCAAAATCAGGAACTGTGTACACTTTAAAGATCCTACATGTGAAGCAGTGTACTTCATTTTCATAGGGGGCAACAGAGTCATCTAATTCAAAACTTCAAAATAATTGCAAAAACAGAAATATTATTTAATGGTATTTTGGGGAAGTACTATAGAACGTAGCACTAGCTTATGCTACAGAAATGTGGAATAAAGCAACAAGTTAAATTTCATTAACAGGTGAAGGCCAAATACTTAAAAAATAGGAACTGTTGCCAGCAGTTTTTTGTAAGTTTAAATGAAGTTTGCAAAGGTGTTAGCTTACATTTTAGTTTCATAAGAATTACTGAAGAACAATTTCAAAATACTGTAACATACACACATTAAATGGTTGTTAAACAGAGGTACGTGTCTGTGTCTAAATTGACAAATTTTTATTTCAGAGGATTCAAAAGATGCTGATTCCTTATCAGATGAAGCTACCCACAATAGCAATCAAAACAACAGCAACTGTTCCTCTCCTTCTCGAATGTCAGATTCGGTTTCCTTAAATACTGATAGTAGCCAAGATATTTCTCTCTGTTCTCCAGACAAAGAAACACATGCTGCTGTTTTATCCAAGATCAGGTTTGTAAGATACTGTATACCACTGAGCAAATAAAATAGAAAAATGTTACTTAATTTTTCATATTATGTGTCTATCCCTTTAATTCATTAATTTATCATTCAGGAAATAATTTAAATTTTAATGTTTTAAAATAAGGTTAAATGGAATCATTCTCTTAAAAAAAAAAAAAAGGCGGTGACAGTAAAATTCAAAGGCTAATTTTAGTGTACAAGACATGATTCCCATCTGTTTTAATAGTAGGATATAATAATTACAAACCTTACAATTTGTTATCCCTGCAAAACATTTCAATACACCGTTTTAAAAGCTTTATGTTTTTATTTGCATATTTTTGAAGATCAATTTGATAACTAACATAACTATAAAAGGCTTTTAGAAGCTTGTAAAGAATGGACTTACAGGTTGCTACTCTTCTTGAGGTTTTAGTTAGAAGGTTCCATTATTTTTTTTTTTTAATTGCCAGTAGAAACAAGACATTTGTCCAAAATTGTCATGGAACTTGCAAGTATTTGATTAAAAAAAGTGTTATTTGACACTTTTAAACTGTCTTCAATAATTCCTGTTGCATTTAAACAAACTTCTGAAATCAGATGACACAAATGTTGTCAAAATAAGCCCTCTATATAATATATTTCTGTAATAGTAAGATAACAAATCATAAATCTGGTTGTATATTGGTCTTCGTCCTGTTTTGTGTACACAGTATGGCTGTGTTGCATATTAATTATTATTTTTTCTAAACCAGTTCTTAAAGGAAGGAATATGTTGGTTCCTTTTGGAATTTCTTTTAAGAGCCATCTTTTTTTCTAGGCGAGAAGACGAAAATTTGAATAAATTTTTGCAAAATGGAGGTGAATTGAGCATTACAGTAGAAGAAAAAATGAATGTACAAGAGGTCACCAATTTGTCTGACTATGAATTAAGCATTGAAGAAAGATTAGGCCTGACAGGAAAAGGTGTTGATGTAAGCACTTCTGCAGAGGAATCTCACAAATTAGACCAAATAAACATGAATATCAAGAAACTGGTTAGTGAAGAGGCAGTGCCAGTGTCTGCAGAAAGGTTACAAACACAGGAACTAGTTTCAGTAAAGGGCTTTTTGAATAACAATATGAAAGAAGAAAGCGAGCACTTGGAAAATGGAAATAAATATCCAGTAAATAAAGTAAATGGACATCTTGAGGAAGAAGTACGGTCTCCCAGTAAACAGAAATTAACAAGAAGCACTACAGTTGATGGTGATTCTGCTGAGCTGTCTGTTTCCAGGAGCACTGAAGATTTGTCCCCACAGAGAAGTGGTCCTGTGGTGAAATCTCACAGCACCACCAGTATGGACACTGGTGGTCTAAAAATCTACGATATTGTCAATGAGAATGGATCTCAACAGTCAAACTCAGTGGTAAAATTAGCATCTGATAGTGCAGATGGAAAAAATATAGTCAGAAGTAAATCCGCTACTCTTCTGTATGATCAGCCTTTGCAGGTTTTTCCTGGGTCGTCATCATCATCTGATTTAGTATCTTCTACAAAAACTGTGTTCAAGTTTGACTCAAATCACAATCCTGAAGGTGCTAATGTAGTGAGAGGATCAGTGACAAGTGGTGCACAGATGTTCTGCACTCCCCAGTATAATATTCAGTACAGCAGCAGTGCAACAGCGAAAGACACCTTGTGGCCTCAGAAACAAAACAGCCAAGTAGAACAAGGCAGTTTACCTCCTTCACGTCTGCTTAGGTCTGACAGTACAGAAACACCCAGCTATGTAAAGCATTCTGCCAATATGAATTTTTCTAATCATAACAATGTCCGAGCCAGCACTGTGTATAATACTCATCAACGGATGGCTGGGAGACATGTAGATATGTGGGCTATTCCACCAAATGATAGACTGCTCCCAGGAGCAACCAGACATACTCTTCAAAGGCAAAGCAGTGTATCTTCTGCAGCTTCTATAAATGTTGGGGATACTGGACCTTCAAGGCGGACCCAGGTTCCTGAAGGGGACTATTTAACATACAGAGATTTGCATTCAATGGGAAGAGCTCCACCAGTAATGTCTGGGCAACAGAGACCTCTTTCTGCCAGGACATACAGCATTGATGGTCCAAATGTACCCCGACCACAGAGTGCTCGGCCATCAGTGAACGAAATACCAGAAAGAACTATGTCAGTTAGTGACTTCAATTACTCACGGACTAGCCCTTCGAAGAGATCAAACCCAAGGGTTAACTCTGAGCATTCTTTATTAGACCCTCCAGGAAAAAGTAAAGTCCCTCATGACTGGAGGGAACAGGTGCTGCGACATATTGAGGCTAAAAAGCTAGAAAAGGTAAAAATAGTAATTTTAAAACTTTTCTGCGTTTCTGTTACCTGGATATGGAATAAGTTAAATACTCTGTGTTTTGAACTCCTTTTAATTACAGGTGAAAATGTACTTCTGATACCGCCTTAAAAAGGATAAACATGTTTGTGATGAATTCCTCAGAAACAGTCAAATAGTAGACTGTAAATGAACTTTTCCCCCAAAGCGAAAAAAGTCCCTGTTGTTTTTACATCATACTTGCCAACTTAGTCCAATTACTTTAGAATACATTAAATAATGTCAAGTTGACCTGCTGAACTGCAAGGCCAGCTCTTTTAGGCCAGGTAATTTTTATTGTAGCATTGTATTCCTGTTACACTAAAGTATTCCCTTACGCTTCTTTATCTTTGTTCTTTTTTCTCCTATTTCTTCTCTTTAAGAACAAGGAAAAGAAAATCAGTAAAATCTATTTTGGAAGCATAGGTCTACAGCTTCAGTTGCTAAAGAATTCAAAAGCTATAATTAACATGTATTTGCCTCCAAGCCAGTTGTCTTTTGAAGCTGGGTATCTGACACGCTGTTGAATGAATATTTATTGCTGTGAGATGGGAACACTTAAAAATCTTGTTCATTTCAGGAAATCACAGGAGCTTTTGATATAACCAGAAATGATGAACAGGATTCTTTATGTGCTGTAAATGCTATCAAAAATTTGAGCTGATATGTAGAGCTGAACTGTTATATATCTTCAAAGAATTTGATTAGAAACTGAAGAGTGTAATCTATGCTGTCCAGCTAAACCATTTTAAAGTATCATCACTAAATAATGGGTAGAATGTGTTTAGCCTGGTCCTGTTTCCTTTGAAGGGAAGTGAGTAAAGCACCCAAAATACATTTTGATTATGCCAGCTAGATGGATTTTCTTTTTTAATTTCTTTTGAAAGAACTTAGTTTGGTTTGTCATTATTATGCTAAATACTTCAATATCTGTGATAGCTAAATAAATCTTATTGGAGATGGTTGAAGAAATTATTTTTAACTATGATTTTTCTTTGGAAATTCAAGTATTTGGAGGGATGGGTTTGGTTTTGTTTGTTTTAAGTTGCATAACTTCTGGTGATAGAAAGGGCTAGGTTTTGTTTGTTTTTAAAAGAAGCCTTAACGACAGATGCACCTGTTCTTCTGATCCAGTTTGAGTCACGTACAACATAAAATGTTTTAAGGCTTTCATAGTACTGCTCTCTAGTACGGGGACCCTTTGTCCCACAAGACAGTCACAGACCTCACGATGTTCCGACCCTAATAAAAGGTGCATTCCCAGATCTTCCATCCTCCTGGATACATATGTCAAATCTTACATGACATGTGTAAGCAAAAATCCCAGCAATCCCTGAATGCAGAGGGAAGCAAAACTTCAGTGTGCTGCTAATGGAGTTTGTTTATAGCTTGTTCTTATATCATCCACATTTGACAAGTTAGAAACAATGTTTAATACATCAGTGATTTCTGTTTAGGTACTGTAGCAGTGTAGTCACCTTTACTGAAATGAAATTGATTGCCTAACTTGATTGCCTTTATATCTGTCCATACCTTCAATCATGCTTTGTATGTAAACGTTACTTTTTGTTTCCTACTGGAGTGATATGGAGTAGCTGCTGTTGAGATCTTAGCTGTGCATCTAATTTAACAGCTCTTAGAAGTCTGTTTTATATGTGCATGTTTCTTTTGTTCTGGCCTTGAAGTGTTTTAAAGTAGCTTTTACTTAGCAATCTGAGACTTACTTATGGCTTTAAAAGTGAATGTGTATATAATTGTCTACTTTATGTTCTCTAGGATATGACTGACTTAAAAAGAAAAATCTGAACTGTGAAAAATATAGATACGATCCTGTGTGGCAGCTGGCAAATATGATAATGTGGAAATTCTAGGAATTTACTGGATATTTCTTCATTCTTTTAAAATAATGGTTTCGCTATTTCTGTTTGTAATTAAAAATTAGCTGGGCGGGGGTGGGCTTAATCTATAAACCAGATTTCTGGCATGTTTTGAAGTCTGAAAAAAATTTCGGTAATTACAGAACTCATTTAAGGAACAAGCATTTAAGGAACAAGTTCAATTACAGAGCTCATTTAAGGAACATTTATTGCAAATTGCTTTGACACAGCTTTTGTGGATTTAAAATGGTGTTTCTTTTCTTAAAGCATAAGACACAACACTGACAAAAATAGGTATACAAAATTAAGGCTTATCATCAATATTTAATACATATCTTCTTGCCTGTGGTTGTACACAACAATATGGGTTAATAGTATTAGCTTTGCTGTGACTCTTAGGAAGGAGGGTGTAGTGGGGTTTTGGGAGTTGGTTTTCTTGTGGGTTTGGGTTTGGTTTTGTTTTGTTTTTTTCTTTTTCGCTAAGCTCCTGAAGTACTTGTTTGGTTTTGTAAAATTTAGTAACTAGAAGGAGAGAGAGTCTGCTTGTTGGACAAATTGGAGATGCTAGTTTTTGTTTTATTTATTAGCCCTTTTTACCTGATATAGATAGAGAAAAAAAAAACTTTCAAGAGTTTAATTTGCATGAGGGAGAGATACAGGATGGTTTTAAGTCCAGCAAAACTCACTAACAGTGGATTCCAGCCACGTAACCAGCGTTTGTAATCGCTTTGACAAGCTGTAAGGGAGCATACACTGATCGACTAAAATTATCAGTCTTGTTGAAGGAAGGTGAAAACAGTTCATAAGACCATTTGTAAACAGAAATTTTGCATATATTCAAGAAAAACAATTTGCTTACCTGATGCAAAGCATATTTTATTGTGGGACAGAGAAAAGAGCTTATTTAAATGTCAGGCTGCTCTCTAGTGGTTGTATATGTAAGCTGTTGGAAAGCATGCAGTCAATTCTGCCCCACCCCCGACCTCACAAATTTAGTGCACAAGTGAGTTTTTAAGAACAGTAATATTTTTCAGCACGTTTTCCTTTTTTGAGTGTGACTTGCCAGTTTGACTACATGATGTCACAGTACTGTTCTGTAGTAGTCTTGTTGAAAGTTTCCGTTTAGCAGTTTAGACTAAAATACTGTCTGTGTAAAAACACTAGTGTCACACACATTTTAATGTGTGGTAGAGGAATTTCTTATCCATAAATTGCAATAATAAATATCTGCAACAGTTACCTGCAAGTATCTATTATATTTCTATGTGCTGAGTAAGCAGAAACAGTCACTGGGCCTGACACTGTCCTTTCCTTACGTATGCATATTTTCTTTTTTTGTTGTGGATCTCTTGGGAGTTCATCAGGTGCGTGCTTGCTTTCAATTCTAATTTCATCTGGAATTAAGTCCTCTGGTTTTTATCTGCTGAATCAACTATTTATGTAAAATGGCAGAGCTTTCAGAGAAGAGGCCATAAAGTTTGATTCCTACTTTCCAATTCAGAAATCAGTATAGGTGGTTTTGTTCTCAAAGTTGCTAGCATACAGTGACTTATTAAAAGAAAAAAGTCCAAGTGTTTCATAATTGATATTGAGTCGCAGTTTTAATCAGTTTGAAAGTTCTTCTTGAATTCTTTTTTTATACTACATACCTAACATGCAAAATTATTTTAATTGATACGGCCTCTGATTTTCTCCAAGTTAAGCTTGCTTAAATATGTCAAGGAAAGTTAACTTCAGTGGGTCTGTTCACACATAAAAAGTGCTTAAGTGTTTATAAGATCATAGCCTGAAGAATATTTTGGCACTGATAAATTACAGGAATGCTATCCATTCAGTAGTTGTTAGTTTTAAATTTTTATTTTAGTTTTATTTTTTCTCCATTTTGAATGGAGCACTGAACCATTAATGTGCTATAATGATATTTTGTGGAGATCAGAAGTCAATACATCACACTTTAAAACGATTAAAATTCTTGTGCATTTGGAATGTAAACAACCAAATTTCTGATCCTGCAAGCATTTTATGACAGTAGAATTTAAATTATGTGTAATTTTCCATATATAACTCTTCAATAGGAATGCTGTCACTTATTGAGGATACATTTTTTTTTGCAAGATCAGAGACCTGAATTCTTGCCTTTTCTTTCCCCTCTCATGACTGAAAAATAGTTTCATAATATTTAAGTTCTTCTTTGGGATAAACTGGTATCTTGCTAGAATTCTATCAGATTTCAAACAAAGCTTTTTTTTGCTTGTGTGCTTTTATTCCAAAAGCATTATTTTTAGGCGCTTCAAGTGTTCCAGAATAGCTTGAGCAAACTTTTTCTAAAAATCTTAGATAGTCAAGGTGGGAATGAAAAGTGAAGGGATTTCTAGACATTTATTGTAGCCTCAAAGGATAACTTACGTCCACCTTTAGCTGGCACTTGATTCTAAGTACTGTTAAATAAATAAATAAAAAGTCTAATACTTAAGCTTAGCAGTTAAGTTACCAGTTAAGGCTATTCCAAGATAAGTAGAATGTAGAGTCTTGTTCCCTGCAGATACCTGAATTTTATTAGTTCTTATTCTATACCAAAATTTCAGGGATTGTCATGACAGGCTCCAGCCATCTTAAAGTTACAACTGTATTATCCAATCAAAATTCTTCTAGGTAAATTCCACCATTTCTTGTCTTGCACCTAGGTGAAAGCATTAAAGCAGTTCAATTCCCAAAAGACACCTTTTTGAAATCTGAAATTGTTAATTCTCTTGTAAGCTGCAAAATGGATAATACGTTCTGACTCTTAGCATTCAAAAAGAATGTAAGTAAACCCCCAAAACTATGCTACTACCTGCCTCCATCTAAACTGATTCCATTAGAGGCTGATTTTGACTACAAATCATATTTATATGCTGAAAATTTTTTAATTTGTACATAGCTGTTTTTTCTTTATGTATTGTAGCCTTTAATATGTGTTCTTCATGGTTGAATAACTGATTTCTAGGAAACTTAGCTAAAAAATATAGTGGAATGTGGCATGTATATTGGTTAGTGTGTATCAGTTTAGAGTAACTGAAATGAGATTTCTTAAGCTTCAAATATTTGAATTACCATTTTGCAGGCCATTATGCCCTAAGACACTATAGCAAATCAGGTGGAGAACAGAGTTGGTACTTGGAATTGACATTCATATTTAATCTGAAGTTTAGACCATACATTTATTCCACATTTAATTTTTAATAAATTGGAATAAAACCCAAGGGTTTTAATGGCATCCGCATATTCACATTTCTGAAAGTGTCTCCTCTGGTGCAGCAGTCTTCAGGAATCTCACTAGGAAATGTACAACCTTCATCGTGCTCATACTGAGAGGCAAAATTAAGGAGTACTGTTCACACTCCAAATGCCTCAGTTTCTCTCTTCCCAGCTAAAAATAGATAAAGGAAAAATACTTCCTAGGTTTGTCACTAGGAATCTCTTCTTGTGTTAAGCTAAAAATTATCTTAACAACTCCATGTAATTTTAAATAGTATTTGTTCTGTACAGTTTGTACTTGTAGGTTCCTTCTAATTTTGTGTTGAGACGCTATGCCCAATGTAGAGAAGGAGAAAAATGGTGTTTGCAGTACTTCTCATGTCTTCTGTACATCAATTGCACAATCATTTTTTGTACTTTGGAAACAGTCTTTACCAAGAAAGGAGATTTTATAAACCCTTGAATAAAATTACTCTTAGTCTGTGTAATCACCTTGAAGCTTATTAAACTGGTTAACTGAAATCTTAATTCCTCATGGACAAGTTCGTGCCTCTACAAATTTTAAGAAAGTTCTACCTCCTATTGCAGATCTATCTTAGATTGTAAATACAAATCTGGATTTAGATTGTCACTATTTATTGACCATCTGTTTGGGTCTTTCTAAGAGGAGAGTGACTCCAGCGGATCATGGGATCTTTATAGTAAGACAGTCTGCTAGAGACACTTTCAGAAGATAACTTTCTAGTCTCAACATGCATTCCTTCTGGTTTTTTTCTGTGTTTTTGCCACTTACAGAAGATGGAGAGATATAGGAGCCTCTGAGAGGAGCTTCCTCTAAGGAGACTTCAAGGAGTTGCCTGTACAAGTTGGGGAAGCAAGCCTCCTGGCTAATTATAGAGATTATTTTGAGAAGAGTTGTAGGAGGATGCTTTGAGGCACTAAGGAGCTAAGGAAAACTGGCTTTGGCAGTTTTATCTGGGTGTCTAACCTGAAACTTAGAGGAGCAGTAAGCTCAGATTGAATGTTTTGTGAAGAAAGACTTGAATGCCAAGTACAGTCTTCCCCTCCCAGGGTGGGGAAAGCCTCCGGCGACTTCTCTGGAAGTTTGAAAAATCCATTGACTAGAGAACAGTGTAGATGTAGAAGAGGAGCATGAAGAAAGCTGATTGAGTGAGAAGTTATCCAAGAGCCTTGGCCAAGAAAAGCCAAGTATTGTCAGTAAATACTGTTTTCCAAGGGAGTTTCCAATGACTGTGCTACCAGAGCATTTGGGGACTGTGAATGCGCAGAGGCATATGACATTGATTATTAAACTAGTTTTAGTTTCACAAGATAAAGCTAGTATGAAAGAGCAAATGTTTGCCTGAGGACTAGTGACTATTTTCAAAATCAGATTAGTATATGTAGTCAACAGAAAAACACCAGAAAGTATTTATTCAGGTAAGAGTCGTTGCAGTATCTTAGTCAAATGATATGTATTTTGAACTTTTTTCTTTTATTTGTGAAAAGTTAAAGACTTTATAAAAAAAAAAAAACAGAAACTTTGAATTTTCTGGGTTTTGATGCTTTATCTTTTACTATGATCATATTTTTTCATGGGTCTTTCTCACTTTTTCAAGATAGGTTTGTTTCATTTGTCAGGTGGCATATTGAGGATTTTCCTCATCTTCTTTTGTTCCGTCTTTTTATTTTGTTTTGTTCTTACAGCTACAAAAGCCCATGGTGGCAAGATGGTAATGTCTACTGCTTTCTTTCTGTTACCCTTGCCAATATTGCAGAGGTCAGGTTTGCAAGTTAATGAAGCTCAAAACCAAACCACTATCACTTCTGTCCTTAAGCTCATGTTACCTGTTTGATTGCCTACAGTGGCACGGGTGTGGACTCCAAGGTTTCTTTGGAGCATCTTTTTCTTAAATGAGGCTCGTTCACATTCTTGAATAGACTGTTAATGGAATGCATTGTGGACATTGACAGCATTGCAATAGCAAGAAAACCCAGTCAAACAGTCAAATCTCTGTCTCTGTGTAAATTTTTATTTGTACTATACCAGTAAGGAGGAAAAATTGAGACAAAATAATAACTGCTAATGAGATGGTTTTCCACAGGTGTTTATCTTGACTGCCAGCTTGTTTTCCTACAACATATTTGATATGTTGCAAATTTAATGAAAACCTAGAAATTTTGATAAGCTCTGCACCTTTGTTGTTTTTCCGGACACATGAACATTTGAATGACTTTATTTACATGTACTTCTGCATGTTAACTGTTCATTACATGCTGATTTACAGTAAATAAAGGTAAATAGGGGTCACTGAGTTGTGTTTTATACATCACAGTGGTACTGTCCTTGCATGGTTTTTATCTTGCATGACAATGGAATATGTTTGTATTAGTCTATGTATAACATGTCTTGTGGTTTATGCATGCTGCACTAATCTCTGTGTTAAATCTGTCCCCTCTTTATTCAGAGCATGCTGTCTAGGTCCTTTAATTCCAATTATGCTGCAGTTAGCAGCTTTCACTATGGCAGCTCTAGGGATCTGCATGGCAGCCAGGGTAGTGTTGCCTTGAGTGTTGCAGACGGAAGAGGTTCTGGTGTGCACATTGTTCGAGTGAGTACCTACAGGAGGCTATTGCAATATATAGAGGGGGAAAGAATAAACTGTGAGAGGTGTCCTTAAATTGATGGAGTTATCCTTTTACATTTGGACAATGCTTTCAATAAAAATAATATAATAATTTATGTGCTGGAATTTTTTTATAGGCATTAAATCAAATACTTTGCCCTCACTTCATATGCCTTAAACCTACTGCAGGGCTTTTCAATTTAGTGTCATGAAATTGAGTTTTCTAATTGGCTTTTAGAGACAATTGAACATCTGTAAAACTGTCTGGTTTCATTGTACATATGTGAACAAGAGATTACCATTTTGAATTTCATGTAGGTTTATAAAGGTTTGAACAAAATCATCTTATGCTTTTTCCTCCTCCAAACAAATTCTGATGTAAACTGTACTGTAAGATACTGTAGGCATTCAAGATAGTATTTTAGTTTGTAACAAAATGCGAGGAAATTACTCTAACTCTGAGCATCCTGAATGATGTTAGGTTATCCATAGTGAGCAGGATAAAGTCAACAGAAGACTTCTTTTAACCATATGAATCCTTGAATAGGCAGTCCTTAGCATTTGTTGACTTTTCTTACCTTTTTATTGGCGATCAAAGACACCTCTGCAGTTGCTAGATTTTGTAAATATCCATCAGTATTGTATGTGTGTGGTGTCTTTGCTAGTAAGATTTTTCTACATAAACAATGTACTAGTTAATCAAAGAAGATAAAGAACAATAAAGCCCTTAAGAAGCCCAGAATAAAACACTTTATGAGAATTTTTTACTTTGAATTGTATGGAGACAGTCATCTTTACTGCTGCATTCTGTTTAAAGCATCCCCAGGCTTCTACTCCAGGAGACCAATCCCAGGATGAAGTATTCATTTCAGGACAGCAGAATTACTCATCTGCCACACTTAGTCTCAAAGATGTTCCTCCAGACAGCATGAAGAAAATAGCTGTGCAGGTAATTACCTACATGACACCACTGATAGGATATATTTATCATTATTTGTAAGGATGTATTTTTTTATTAGTATTAGAAACGTATGTTGGGATACCAGTTGAAACTGCGACTTCTTTAAAATGCAATGCAAAGGTATCAAAGGTGGCATAAATTAGCATCCTCTTTTTGGAAGACAAAATAAATAGTTAACTATATGAAGGAGGATGGTTCTCATTTTTCTTCAGCAGGGTCTGTGAAAGAAGACATTTGCAGCAAAAGTCGTAATTGCAAGTGAAAGTTGGAATATGGCAGATGATTTCAGGAAAGCAATCTGAAGCTGATTAAACCATTTGAAGAACAAAATTGAAATCTGTTGTGATGAAATTGTGATCATAAACTGGAATTTGTAGGAGACATTCTGTATTCATCTCTAAGGACCATCTATACAGGCAGGACTTACTACAATGAAACTAAATGGATGCTCGAAAATTATGATGATGCAGCAATTGATTTTCTTTTTAAAACATCAGTAATTTCGATTGCATTTCTACAGACGTTGGATATTGGGAATTTGCATAGCTGTTGATAACCTGTGTTGCCTATGTAAACTCTGCCTCTGGCAGTGCAACAAAAAATAGTTTTCCTGTCATGCTTTAGGTTTTCAGAAAAGGCAGTAGAAAATTGTGTAAATTTAATACATCTGATCTGTAAATGTATGTATGCATACATTACCATTTCTCAGAATCACTCTGACATAAAAAACTCACCTTAACGGAATAGATTCTGATACGTGTCCATTCCCATACCATGGTTAAAAGTTGAAATTTGCATGCTTAAGTAATTTATAATATTGAGAGAGAGTATTTTAATATCCTTATATCCTATAACTAGTGGGATAATGGTGGCAGGCAGAAAAAATCTGTAACTCAAGCCTGTAGCATTTTTGGAATGTGGGAATCATACAGACAGATGAGTAACTACTTTGGCTGGGTAAGAGCACAAGGCATATGGGCGAGGAGGGAAAAGACTGCCCATCTCAACGCAGAGGTGCAGAGCTGAACAGTAACTGTGAGGCTTCAGTAATAAACGTCGTCTCCAGCATCATTCCTAGTGACACGATTTAAATGCACTGTATGTCTTGACAGTTGCGTACCTTACTGCCGTTGTCATCATTATACCTATCAAATCAGTGACAGATGGGTTAACAAAAGAATAATATTTATTGGAAATATCATTACAGTTTTGATATTAAAATCTTGAGCTTATATGTGAATTTGCTCAGAAGGTTTTCTTGTGGTCACCAAAAGATGCTTGGGGAGCATACAATTTCTGTCTGCTAGCTGTGTGGGATTTTTATTTTGTGTAAGATCTACTGGGAATTGCTACAAAAATCTCTGAATTTTATGCAATAAAAGTGCAAACTGTAATGATACCAACCAACTGTCCATATTGTCAGTTGCACTGCTAGAAAATAATGGCTGGGAAAACTCAGTAAACAAGTGCTAAAAGCAAAGACTGTCTAGTTTGTTCTAGAGGATTAGAGCTCAAAGTAAGTTTTTTTTGTTTTCCAGATTTGTTCTCAGTAGGTCAGAGCTGATGACTATAAAGAAAATTGAGTATAATTGTACATGACCCAGAAGAGTAGTTTTAGTAATGTTCTTAAAAGTAAAAGCAGTCAAGTATGAGAAATATCGAAATAATAAAGGAGGAATTGAGGATTGCTGCTTATAAAATGTATTACATGTATTCGTGTTTTATTCAGATACCTTTGACAAATGGACAAATGTGCCAGCCTCAAAGACCTCAGGCAAACTACAGCCAAGTCCATCATCTCCCTCCTCATTCATCAGTAGCAAGACATCCATCTAGAGAGCAATTAATTGATTATCTGATGTTGAAAGTTGCCCACCAACCTCCCTATACCCAGTCTCAGTGTTCTCCCAGACAAAGCCATGAGTTGGTAAAGCAAGAGGTAAGAATAAAATCTAATTTGACAGTACGACATCTGTCTGTCAGTGGCAGTAAATTGTTAGATTGTTTTCATTTATTACTATTTCTCTGTAGATGATGACAGAAATCACACAGGACTTTATCTCCAGCAGAAGACGGTGTTATCTCAGTGCAATTCTACTACTGAAATTCATTCTAGTTTTAAGCTGGTTTTATGTGAACGTTTTAAGAGAAAAATGTGGTAGATTTTTAACAGAATGTACCAGAAACTTAAACTTTAATCTTTTTACTGAGCTAGAAATTTATTTCTTAACTACATTTATTGATCACCAACTCATTATGTATCTAGTAACTGAAAAAATACAAAGTAGCAGTACAACTTAGAGTACTTTGCACCTATTCATTGCTATCCAGAATGGTTCAAAAACTTGCATATGTAAAAATGTGCATCCATAAACAAAAGCCAGGATAAAAAAAAGTGTGAGCATCTGATGCATGCCTGATAATTATAAGTTTTATTTATGATAGACAAATGTGGGTAAGAGATTCTTACACAATTTAATGACTTTTTCATTGGGGCAACCTTCTTTCTGCTCTTGGAGAGAAGATGTTTCTTCTGTATTGTTTTGGATTTTTTTGAGAAAATACTGAGAACTACGTTTTCATTCTGTACTAGAAGAAGAATATCCACTTCTTATGTAAAATGAGTTTTCTAACCAACTATTGTGGCAAGAGAAAGGATAGACAGTGTTGGCTATGTAGAACTTAGAGTGAAAGTAGGAACAAGGTGTGATTTTTAAAATTCAGCTAGAGGTAGCAAAGAAATAGGAGGAACAGGTTGTTTCATAGGAACATGTATATTTGCTGGGGGCGTTAAATTAACTTACATAATATCAAAATATCTCTGAATTTAAACCCACAGGAGCTATGATTATAATAATAGTGATGTTGGGGTAAAATTTATGTACAATGATACTTGATGCTGTTGTATTGAATCTTGTTCTGAATTGGTATTAGAAGATACAATACTCTTTTGTACTGTGACAAATGCTTTTTTTTGCAGTTGTTTTTTTTTTTAAAGCTTTTGTTCACCTCAATTCCTTAGTAATAATTTCATTACAGTAGCTTTGAATGCAGATTTTCACCTAGTTCATCTAACTTCGGTTCTAACTACTTAGATTCGAGTGAGAATTGACAAGGACCCAGAACTTGGATTTAGTATATCAGGAGGAGTTGGTGGTAGAGGGAATCCATTCAGACCTGAAGATGATGTGAGTATTTTATATTAATGTATCTTAAAATCATTCTGATCAATAATGTTTCTATTGTTTAGTAAAGGAGAAAAAGAAGTATATATGTTCCCCAAACTGCTAAACTCCAGGACTGGAGGGGAAAAAACTGGGGACAAATGATGCGGAAAATCAAGGTGGTAGGTGACCACAGTGGTCACATGACAACACAGAGGTTTATTCTAGCTGAGTGGTTCTTGCAGAGTTCCAGATACCAGTCAACAGATTTGAGATAGTGAATTAATGGAGTTTACAATTAGGATTCTTAACAAGAACATGATTTAGCCTAAAGCCTTGATTCTGGTGGTTCATAATTCATGTTGACATACACATCTGCCAAATTAAACAAAGGCAGATCAGAATTTGCCCTTCAGTACTCTTTTAAAGGCAATTCTCCTGGATTTAACATCAGAAAAGGAAGGCAGTCACAAAAGCCAGTAGACCTGTAGAATAATACTGCATTCTCTTCTGCTTAGGATGGAAAATTTTAAAAATGTTTTGAATTGCGTCTCGTTCATGCTACCCTACTAACAATGAAATAAATTGTCAAAAATTTTTCCACCTCTGTTTTTCAAGGGTATATTTGTAACCAGAGTGCAACCAGAAGGACCAGCATCTAAGTTGTTGCAGCCTGGAGATAAAATAATTCAGGTACTGATGGTCGTCTAATTAACTAGCCTATATAGTATACCAGTTCATTTTTAGTTTGCACCTTTTCTAAGAGCAGAATGTGTAATTTTTAGATAAATTACCAGTATCTTTTCCAGAAACATTCTTACGTTCTGGGATGATGCTTCTAATTTTCTTCCACCTAATGTTAGGGTAGGTGATAGAAGCTGAAGCATTGATCAGTTGGATCTTTTTTTCGAACTCTGAACATCTTTCACACTTTTAAAGAGAAAAAAAAACAGGCCTAATATTGTCATTCAAGATGGAAAACGAGCATTTCAGGCTTTACTATCATTCCGTTGTTTGACTTGTGGTCATTCACATGCAACATTCTGAATGATGTGTTGCCTGAACACCAGCAGTTGCCCCTCACAACCCCTCTCCACAGCTGCACCTTGCTGTTACATCCCTCTCCATCCTGCAGTTCCTGCTGGTCTTGCCAGCCTGGACATCCACAAGCGCTGGCAGAAGCTGCTTCTTGGCTGGCTGATACCTGGCTGGTCATAGCGTGTACCTTCTGGCTGCCTCATCTGCTGCAGGCGAGCCAAGTAGGTTGCCTCAGGAGCCATGGCTTCTGGGCCGCAGCTGTGCAGTTCTTTTCTGTAGGAAGTCAGTACCTGTCAGACCTCTTTCATATCAGATTCGTTTGAAGTTGTCCAATGAGCTCATAAGCTATTTGGGGAGAGGTCAGGGAAATGGACAAGGGGATTATATAAACCTTACTTTCTTAGGGAAATGGACTAACAGGACATTTGAACAGTGCTGTAGCCATCCCTAAAGTTGCAGAGCTTGTTAAAAATTATTAATTATTCACCACATTACTGGTTTAAGAATGTTGATAGAATCGACTCTGCTGCATTTCAGTTTTCTAAAAACAACAAACAAATAAACAAAACAACAAAAAACCCACTAGTATCTCAGTTAAACCACAACATGCTGTGAACAGTTTTTTAAAACAAAGCCAAACTGAAAACAAAGTCTAATCCTTCGAATGAAGGGTAAAGCAAAAGAGCACACAGGAAAACTAAACTGAGATCAAGTTGTTCCAGCTAAAAGATGGCTTGATTTTGAGTATGGTAAATAATTCTGTTCTTGTTATTCCTCACTGGGGTAAGAAAGGTCCTAGTTCTTTTACTGATGTAGATGACTTTAAGGAATGGAGGTAACCCTCCAACACACCATACAGGAACAAGGAGCATGTTAAACCTTTGTAAATACTGGTAGCGTATTTGTTAGATATTTATAGAGCGGAGCATGTGTGAAAAGTGACTTTTGTTTTCATGGTTTATTCATGTCTTTATGGAATTTCATTTGTCTGCGTGACATTTATAATGAAGTTTCCTTTTGTCATGTTGGCACTGCTTGGGTTTTGCTTTTTGTTGAATGAGGAATTCATAGTTTGAAAAAGAGCTGAAGGAGAAATTGTATTTGCATGCTTAGACAATTACAGGCTGTTTCATTTCTCATAACTAAGAATACTTTTTTGTGTAACAGCACATTCTTTATACCTGTGATAATCCCAGTGATGATGTAATGACAGTCCCACTGTCTTGTTGCCACTTAGACAACTTCTGCAGTTTTTGACTGAATATCATCTCTCTCAAAATGACTTTGCTGTGCTTGATTTTGCAACGTTCTCTGTAAAACATGCATTAGGCATGCATATTATGAGGCGTCTAATACATATGTCTAATAAAAATATTCTACATGACCAGTGACTAGATAATTGCATGTAAGTCTTAAGATACTGTTGAATATTAGGTTAGGGCTAGGTCATTCTGTACAGATGATGATTTAGAAGGGTTATTGCCACTTCTGCTCTCTGAACAGCCAACATGTAAATCTTTCTCTGCAACCCTAGACAGATTTAAAACCCACTGCCTTTACAACAAAGGGTTCAGCTGGTAGCAACAGCAAGCGTTTGGTGATGGGATAAGGGGCTGCAACTCCAAAATGGCACAGCTAAGGCACAGAGCGCATGACCAGTTCTCTCTGTTGCTGCATAAGGGGCAGTAGCTCAGGGAGAAAGGTGGAAGCAGTAACAGTTTAAACTGGACGAATCTGTTGTTCTGCAAAATTTTACCACCCATGAATTTGCAGTAGTACACCCTGAGAAGATGAACCACAGTCATGTTTTCCCTGTCTTTTGTAGGCCACTTAGGCCTGCCTGCTTTTGCAAAACCAAACCTGTCCCAAGAATCACAATGTTGTTGAGTCACAGGAAAAATCAAACTGGGGGGTGACCTCAGGAGGTCTCACACCCTAAAATGGCTCCAAATGCCATTAATGTTCTTTTTAAAGGCTTCAGTAGTTTTCATTTACCACAGATGCCATTTCTAATATTCTGGTATTTAAACTGGGATGTATCATTTGTACTGCATTTGCTTTTTTTGTTGTGGCTGTATTAAGGCTGGTGAATTAGATGTCTGATTGTAATGGTTTAAAGTTTGGTTTTCTCTTTTGGTTATTTGCAGTACCTTTGGGCAAAATTTTTCCAAGCCTAACACGGTATTTTAATTTCTTGTGGCATACAGGTACATGTTCAACTCACATCAACAATGTAATCTGCAAATCTGCAGTGCTTTATTGTCTGCATTCATAGAGAATTTGGTTATTTTAAACCTTAAAGCTTGAATAAACTAACATGAAATATGAGACATGTTTCACTAACATGGCATACGAGACTGTAATTTTCAATTTTAAATATTTATTTTTAGGCTAATGGATACAGTTTCATCAATATTGATCATGGACAAGCAGTATCTTTGCTAAAGACTTTCCAGAATGCAGTGGAACTCATCATTGTGCGAGAAGTTTCTTCATAAATACTGTGGATTGGGGGGAAAAGCCAGCAGGATTCATTAAAGGACTTGTGGGAAACTGAATATTTTGCCTATTTTTATACATGAAAGGAACTTGAAAAGAATTATGATCAAAATTTGTACAGGAAATACTGAACTTGTCATTAAAGGGGAAAAAAAACACTGTATCACACGTGCAGGAAATCATTTTGGAAATGCATATGGGGAATAGACTTGCGTTTAGGCATTATAGCAATCTAAGGATCACTCCTCCAAGAACAAACCTGTGTTGTTTTTTTGTACAGTTGTTAGGTTTATTTTTGGATAATTCATACACATTACTAAACTTTGTGCAAGGATTTGCGAAGCCTCGGTTGTAGCCAATGGACAGATGGCAGGGCTGTCTGTCCTGTAGCTGTTTATTGCCTTTATTTTTATTCACGAGATATTAATGTGTTATGCTGAAACCACTTCTGTAGATATGGACAGGAGATATGAAATGTTGGCTTTGCTATGTGCACATTGTATAGATGAATGGGTAGATGGAAGGTGGTGTTGACTGGACAGAATAAAGGTCAGGTGAAGCAACTATCTGCTATCTAAATCTGGAATCAGGAAAGAAGAAAAAGTGTTTCATTCTGGAGTGTACGTCTACCAATAGAAAATGCAATAAAAGCTTACGGTGTTTTTTAGGAAGACTGTAACTACAAATTTGTGATATTCTACAGATTTGTTCTTAATGTAGTCATTGAGTATTCATTTGCCATGTGTGATTTGTGTTTAGTTGGGTTTTCTTGCATACACAATTTTTTCAACTGTACTGTGGAAATGTGCCCAGAGGGTTTTTTCTACCGTGGAAATGGTGATACTTTTATCTTTATACAATGTACCCCATTTTAACCTTATAGATTTTTAAAATGAAACTGAAATGGCCAGTTTTTAAGGTTGTTGCCTGTAATATATATTTAAACACACACAAAGTACATGATGCAGGAAGGGTTATGAAAGGCATCTCGATTTTGTTTGGCCTTTGCATTTCCTTGTTAATCAAAAAGGAAACCATACGCATGGAGCTAGGTAACCAAAGCAAGTTTGTGAAACTTTGAACAGTGATGGAGAATTGCTGTGGTGAGATGGAGAGCAAAGGGAGGGTGTACTTACAACCCACTAGTTCGTAATGATGTTTCTCAAAGGGCTGTTCCTACAGGTAACATTAAATGTGAACTAGACACTTCAGAGTCATTAAAGGGTTTCTAACTATGTTAATATAATACTGATTTACCACAGGCTGCCTTTGTTCCTTATTACTGTATAAAATATTCAATTATGCTTCTATTAATTTTGTTTACCAGAAACATTAACTTTATTTTTATCTTTCTCCTTTGTAATTGAATAGAGACTGCATAATCTGCAGTGATAATTAATACACGGTTGTTATGGACCAGGGAAAAGTGCCATAGAAGACCAATAACTGTTTTTAATCAGGGCTAATGATTAGCCTGTCATTGGAGCAATATTCAGTTATTGCAATTCATTTTTAATTACATATAAGTTGGTAGTTTGAGACAGGTATAAATTGCTTTTTTCAACCCATGTGTACAAAAGGAAATGCTTTTAATAAAGCTAGCAAAACCACCAGCCTCCTTTAGTTTTGGGACAATGAAGAGAGAGGAATTATACGTAGCTAGCGGTAATAAACAGGCAGTACTTTTTAAATAAGTGAACTCCAATATTATTGCACTTCTTTCAAAGATGTTAACTATTGCTTATTGTACTGTGTATAGTTCTCATAATTTTAATTGAAACCCTTTAACAACTCTTTGTATATTTTAGTTCTTAGTTGATTTTCAGTAATATTTACATAGAAAATGATTTTTTTTGATACATTAGCAGAAATGTGCTGTATTTTGATAAAATTCACTTAATTTCTGTGTGCTGTTAATCTTCAAAGACTGAGAAATGTAGCTATATAATGGCAGGCTTCAGTGATCCCCTTCTAAGATGTGTTTTGATGTTGTTTAGTTTCTGGGTTTTTTTTTGAAAATGCAAAATGTTCACATCACATATTCATTACTTTTAATCATGTTATTTTTATCACACACTGCCTTTTAAGGGGAATGCATACAGACAAGTCCTAAATTACCTTGGTCTTCTACATAACCTGTTTCTTTGGGAAGGGAAAAGTCCAAAAAGCAGAACTGATTCTTTACTGACTGACTTTGTATACATTTTACAGTACATTTAAATATATCACTGAGGAATTATACTGTATTGTATTTTGCTTTAATGGTAACAGAAGTTTTAAACGTTGTGTCACTTAATCTTCAGATTTATGCATCACGGGAAAATTCTACCAAAAACTGTTTGGCTGTGGTAGAACTATAGAAGTAGAGATTTATAGCAAGAAGTTTAGTACTTCTTGTGGAAATACTTGGCCAAAGCTTGTCTTCAGTAAATTAGAAAATTAACCATCTAATAAAACATGGATAATGCTGATTTTACTCAGTAAATGTTGGAGTTTTCAGTGGATTGAAATGTGTTTGTTCCTTCAGTGTCTATGTGTAAAGGTAAACACATGTCAAACTATGATGATTTTGCAGACAGTGGGAGAAAGATGTCTCCTCAACTAGAAATCCAGC
>NW_009601998.1:0-15633 GCF_000690535.1 Cariama cristata | reverse complement strand
TGCAGCAGGAGGAGAGACAATATCAGCACTTTTCATTTTGAGTGCATCTTAAATTACATTTTGAATAGAATAAAATCCATCAGCAGCCTAAGTTACTCAGCATGGCAATGAGTTGATGCAAACTCTGTCGTCAGTTCTTTCTATTCTTAATAGTTCATTAAAGAATCAGTTCAACTGATGTAATGAAAAGATGAAGTCTCCCACATATTTATTATGTAAATATTTTTTAGTGTCTTTTTTGGACTAGATTTTAAAAAAAATGTGTATATAATTGAAAGCATTCTATGAACACAAACATAGCAATAAGCAACACACAGAATCAAACCTTTATGATTATTTTGGTTTTGTTTAGAAATATTCCCTTGTCAACAGCTACAAAATGTTTTTATTGATCAGCATTTATTCAACATTCCAAATTTTTGTATATAATTAGACCGTTGCTGAGGTAACACATGGAGAATAGATAATAAACTAATGCTCTTTAAAGCTGTGTGCGATTGACTCATTTAAGTTCTAGGAAATTTTCCTTAACACTATTTTATTCTTCTGTAGTTTCTGTAGACCTTAATACTCTATCAATATACATCAGTAAAGTCTTATTTGTGTTTCTGGCTCTGTGCATCTCGGTGCCCAGGGGTCTGCTCTAGGTGATTTCATTGCAAGACTGGGTTATTCACAATAAGGACATACTTTTGTGAATAACCCAGTCTTGCAATGCAGTCAGCTACAGCAGCCCGTGGCTTCTCTTCTGAAGAATGGTCTTTATCTGATGCAAACTAAGTCATTTCAATAGCAGAGAGAGGCGACTAAGTCGAGGAGCAGGGTTAAACTTAAGAGCATCTTGAGAGTGCCCTGATGAGAAGTACAAGGGTTATGTGAAGAAATGTGAAAGAAAGTGAAGAGCTAGGCACAGAATTTTACAGGAGAGGTAAATGCAGGTTTACATCCAGTTTTCTTGGAAACCCCCTGACAATGTAGTAACACAAACTGTTTAGTCTTTTTTCCTTGTATATGTGGATCTGGCATATCAGTATCACTTACTACTTGGCTTCCTACTTCCTTTACACAGAAGACTGATTATATATAGCAGGTTACAGCCCTGATGACCCTGAAGTATTGGGCCCATCCTTATTTAAGGGTTTCTGTATCTGATCCCTACTTGAACCTTTGAATTTTCCACCCTTCATTTTTTCCCTTGTGAGCTCTCTTTTTGAAGACCTCTTTATTGTCTTTTCAGACTTCTATGCATCAGACTTCAAATTTTTTCTTTCCCATTTCATAGGTATTATTTGTTAGGTAAGCCTCATTCCTGTGCAACTGAGCCTTTGTTCTCCTACTTTATTTCATAACTCAACAGTTTACTTTTTCATCAAGCACTTGAGAGCACCTGAGTCCAACTTTGCTTTTCTGACTGGAGGCCATTTTTCAGAGAGAAGGCGTATTTTTGGTGTGGTATTTCTGTTGCCTTGGATTAAATTCAATTTTGGAATGTGTCAAGAATATTCTGTTGCAGCGTCTATGAGACTGCCTTGAGATTGGGGTTCCACTACACCAAATGTTACAACTGCACTATAAGATTGTCCCTGTCTAAAAGAGTTGTCGTTATATGAAAAACTCAATTAGCCAAAGTAAGAGAAGTTAAAATTTCTGTTTAAGATCATACACTGGTCAACTGACATCAGCAGAAAAAAATTCAGACCTAATGATTGTCAGTTCAATGCCTTGCTTAGGCAATATGTTACCTACAGTCCTGCAGCATTGATTAATTCTTGGCTGAAGTGTACAAAATTTGGCTAGAATTTGCTATAGTGTCTGAATCCATCTTGGCCAGTTTTATGAGATTCTGTTATTTCTCCTAGTCTGTGTAATCCAAGCTACATTTTGTCATGATCAAGGGCACCGTTTCAGTAAGTTTTCCGTATGGCATGCATTAGAAAACAAAACAAAAGGATCAAACAACAGATGAAACATAATTCTCAAAATGTTCCTTTATTCAATTTTTGCTACTCAGTTGGGTATTGCTGATTTTACGAAACTTTTTACAAGTTACAGTATCCACCTGAATAAGTCAATATAAAACATTTTTGGGTGCTGTGGAGTAGATCGCTTGTTCTCAATGGTCTTACATAGAAAATTAAAGAACTACTAGAGCAGTCTGTATAGTTTTCATTTAAAAAGACAAATCTGCATCTGTCCTCCAAAAATAAATGTGGGAATGTGTTTTCCAACCAGAACAAGTATACTTTCTGAAATAAAGCTTTCCTCTTACTGAGGAAACTAGAAGTATTTTAGAAGATTGTTGTTACTGTTGTTTTGGGTTAGAGGCTTCCTCCTGAATGGCTGATACTGAATCTAAAAAAGCCCATCATTAGGTACAGCGTTTGGTTCTTTCTTTGGAAAACTGTGAGTCTAAGAACCTATCCTGTAAGATGAAAAAAAACCCCAAAAATAATTATTGCAATAACTGATCTAATTTAGATAGCTCGATCTAAATAACTTCTGTCTTTATTTCTTTATTGCTCCTTAAATTAAGTTTAGACCTAGAGTTCCTTGTTGCTTGAATACTTTTCCTGCAAGAATTGCTGTACCTGTGACAGGACTGTGCCAAGTAATGCTGGCCCCAGGTGCCTCTGCACCATGGGAGAGTCTTGGATCACACAAATGCTCTATTTTGGGGGTTTTCAGGGGCTTTTTGGTATTTTTTCACTCTTCGTAACAGGATAAGCCTGTAATTTTCTAACCTGCCTTCAACACAAGACAAAAAAATAAGTCTCTTGCTTTGAATGACTGGCTAATGCCAATTGAAGGTCAAGTTCTGCCTTCCAACTTGGATTTGAAAGTAAACATCAAAAAAAACCCTTACGTTATGCCACAGCAGGTGAATTTGGTAAAATTGTGTTTGTCTACTCACTCCACAGAATTGTATCTTAAGTGACATCTTGTATATTCTCACTCTATTTGAGAGATTTTAAAAGTATGTTCATAATTGTCAGGGATGAATGAACCTATTGTGCTGTTCCACTAAAGCATTGATGCATGCTTATGACAACAGAGGTCATTTAGGTAATTCTCGCTTAGCCCATGTAACAGTAAAGGTTCTTTAGGAATTTGTAATTTTAGACTTGAACTGACAATTGCTAAATGTTTCTGTTTCACTAAGCAAAATGATCTTCAATATACAGAAGTATTGCTGCCACCGGCTGATAGAAGCATTATCCATCTATGAGGCAGTTGCTTCTAGGCTTGGGAACCCACTGTTTTTAATTCATGTTCTTATTTATCCCCAACAAGTAAGCAATAAAATACATGATTTACATGACTCCATCTGATTCTTCTTACAGTTGCAAAGATTATGAAGACTAAAGAAAACTGATGACTGTTGGCAGAGAGAGGAAGCTTTTATAATGATGAGCTAAGAAAAAAAGCCACTGGAAACTGATAAAAATCAATTTCATACCACATTTCACGTCATATCACTGTCTTTGTAGTTTAATTTTCTTTAAGAAATTAACCATTCTACAGTTACCCATGCTATTCATTCAGTAGTTTGGGCTTTCAGGTTACCTAGGGGAGGTGCACACACAGTTTCTGTACAAACATATTTTCCAATAGTGAAAATATTTTTAATTTCTAGACATTTTTGAAAGTGATGTCTAGAGATTATATGATTGCTTAACTGTGTGAATCTTAAGAGTTACTACAGCCCCACTACCACTTAGTGAGGTGGATCCCATCTCTCCAAGCAGACATTCATCCTCAAAGAGGGTCCCAAGGTCATAGAAACCAAAACTGTGTTGTTGACCCCAGCTCTACACCCAGTTGTTGATGGTCAGTACCAGTCCCCTCCTCATGCCCTCTCCTCTCATGAGCAGGACAGAGAAGATGACCTGGGACCCCACAGCCCTGACTATCTCTCCAGAGACTGGGGGTGATAGATCCTCGCCTCCTTGCCTGTGGAGGTATTGCTGCTGTCCATATGGGAGAACAGCAGGGGGTCATAGTCAGAGGGTCTGGGCAACCCCCAAGCAGCAAACCTCCAGCCAGTGGGTCAGGTCAACCGATGGGTGCCTCTGTGCCTCGCAGCAGGAAGCTGCCCACTACATCAGTTGCTGCTTCCTCCAGGTGGTCTGACATGGCTCAGGCTCAGTCTGTCCAGATGCTTTTCTTGAAAGCACCCTCAGCTCTTCCTCACCTTTCAGAGTGGTGAACCTCAGGTAGAGTAGGAGCCTTACATGTGGTGCGAGAAGACACCAGCTTCCAGCCATTGTCTTCCGCTGATACTCCACTTGCAGTACTGCTAGTGATAGATTCTGCCCAGGTCTGCACTGCGGTGGGGGTCCAGGGCTTTTGAAGCTGCAGGGTCTCTGAGGGGATCCTGTCTTTCTCCGATGCAGCGCAGCCTGCTGACTTCCATGACTCCTCTGCTTACCAGCACAGCTCTCCAACAGGAGCGCACATCCTGTGGGAAAGGTCCAGGAGAGGCCCCAGGCACTCCCTCTGATCCACCAAGCTCTGACACGAGCCTCTCCCTAGCACCAGCTACAAGGGCGGGAGCATCACCCTCCCAAAGCAGGGGCAGCTGCAACAAAGGCTCCAGGCACCCTTGTGTCAAGGGCTGCTGACCACTCTCACTAGAAGCTGCCAGACCTTCCCCAGGCCCACAGCCCTGTGGCTCCCCTTGCCTTGTACCTGGCAGCAGCAGGTACCCTCAAGTTTCTCAGAGGGTTCCCAGGAGCCCCCCTCACCTACCACTTTCTAACAGCCTCGTTTCAAGTATGGCATCACCCCTCCTTGCAGTCCAGCCCTTCTTCTCCATTGCACTCCCTAATTTCTGGCTCTCTGCCTTCTTGTGTTTGCTTTTCCTGACTCTGCAAGAACATGACTTGTAGTTCCATACTGCAGTTTGAAATACTGCTTTGGATTAAGAATAAGAATGAAGTATAGAAAAAGAAGCAGCTATTTGGCCTAAAGGAAGAGAAAACATGAAATAAGCATTACAACCTACAAATTTTAGACTACATCAGAAATACTCTGCTCAGGGGTTTGTGCATTTCAAAAGTAGGTTGCAATTATCCCACTTAAGGCAAAAATCTGGTTAAGTAGCTATGGATGAATGTTACTGAGCTGTGAAAGACTTGGTTAACATGTAGCTTGTAATGGCCCAGTGAGGACACTCTCAGCCACTCACATTTATATGAACACCTGATTAAAAGTTTTGGAGATGTAATAAGAAGGTGCGAGAGAACACGTACCACATGACTGGGCTGGCAGAGTTCCCACGATGGCTGAGAACAGCTGCCCATGGAAGGTCATACTGCTGAAATGACAGCTTTTCTGCATGGCCCAAAATTTGGAGCATCAGGAATTAAATTTCTGACTACAGTAGTCTGCAACATCTATTTTTGCAGCTGCATAACACAAAGGGGATGCTGCATGGCGTACATCATGAGGCATGGTTGGACATTGCAAATTGCTGAACTGTTTATGTTTCAGTATTGTCCAAATTAATGAAAAAACTGTGACGGAATATTCAGTCTTGTTTGCCAGACATGTGAAAATAACCAATTTGGACAAACTTCTCAAGGACTGTCTCGTAGTAGAGAAACTGGTAGCAGATTAACAAGATGCTCTACAAATTCTCATTCAATTGCTAATGATGATTTGTGAAGGAAACTGGAGGAAAAAAAAACAACAAACAACAAAAAGGGGGAAGAGCTTTCTACTGAATTACAAGTATGTGCTGGCAAAATACATGATTTAAAAGTATTGCGCCAAGGCTCCTAACATCATAACATTTTGGCATATTTGATTGGTTTTTGTTTGCAACAACTTCCACTCACAATAAAATAATCTGGTTTTGAATATGGAGAAGGTCTTTTTGCTGAGAATGTTTCTGCCAGAAGTACTTCAGTTGAAAGCCACGGCTCCTCTACTAAGAAGATGAGGTTTACTAATACTGAAATAGATATTAACAGCTGGATAGCTGACATAATACTAAGTCCTGGGAAAAATGAAGTAATCATGTAAAATTGTCTCATTTGCTAACTGTAATGAGAAATGATTGATGAGGTCGGAGTTGATGTGTGCATGTGTTAGAAACCATGCTGAGAAGCCTCCAAACAGATAAAACTCCAAACAGTTTTTTTCTGCTGCATTTCAATTAAGAAATCTATGGAAATATATTTCACGATTTGAATAATGGGACTGAATCTGCAGTAAATGACGCGTGGTCATTTTATAATTGTAGATTGTAATTAAAGCATTAATCATGATGTGCTTATATTTTAAGATATCTTAACATACCAAAACATCTTAAGATACCAAAAAGAATTTTCAGCATTAGTACCTACTGAGCTCGATTAGTTTTGCAAGAATGTCTACTTTCTGCCATTTTAAAATAAAAGTTATAAATAAAATGTTAATGCTTATTTGCACTGACTTATACTCTGGTGTGTTTTCAGACTTCGCAATTATAAAGGTTCTAATCCTTTTATGGTCAGTGGAAGCCTATATTCTAATGCCATGAAGGAGGCTGGGAACTAGAAGTACTACAAAGGATGACTGTGCACAGACCTCCTCATCTTGTCATGCAGCAGGACATGCATGATTAGATTTTTTTAAGTGTGCAACTTACCATTATTCATATTTTTTCTTGTGTCTCAGGTAAGAAAAATTTAGTTGAATGATACGAGCGAAACTGATATTATTTTTCCAGCTTAAGGCAAAAGAAGTATTCCTTGAAATTCAGCAGGTGAGAGCAAATTAAATCAGCCACTTTAGCTGTGACAATACCAGGATTCTTGTCCTTCAAAACAGTATCCCCAAACCAAAAACTGACTACTGTTGTGATTTTTTCAGTTCCAGGTGATATATCAAGCTGAAGATGATACTGTATGCACTCCAGTTTATCAAACCAATAAGTATGATGATGGTAACTCAACTATTGCACAAAAAAAGAAAATTTCCTATCTAATGGGTAGACTGGAACTGTGTTTGCGCCCCAGCATCAGGCACTAACATAGAAAGGCCCATTTCCACAGCTTCCCCCCTATATGTGAAATACTTTGACTTCAGAGGAATGAAACTTTCATGTCCTAAATTTATTTAAACTTCTTGCCCTGCTCCTTACAAACTCTGGCTGGAAGGCAGAAGAAGTTCTTCCCAGTCAATTCCAGAATTTTCTATTCAAATCTTTTGAACTATCTTGTTCAGATAGGTATTTTGGAGATTTAAAAACATCCTCCCTTTATGTAGAGTTACATGCTGTGACTCACAGCAGGATGAACCTCACAGCAAAGGAAAGATGCTTTTTTTTCTCCAGAACTGAGGGACCTACCTGAACATTTCCAGTAACATGTCCTGCCAGAAGAATAGCAAGTAGCAGATCTCTCAGCAGACACTCAATAAAAAAAAATTTAAAAAGCTGACTTTTAACATTTTATTTTCCTTCTCCTACACATATATATTCACACATACTGATTTTAAAAGTGTATCATAAAACTTTTAGTTTAAGATAAACTTACAAAGTTGATATGTAGAATTTTATACAGCTTAAAAGAGGGTTTTGTAAAAACCCACTTTGAAGAAGAAATGCTTCTGTAATCCAAGTCGTGTTGTCTGGAAAACAGATACTAGATTGCATAAATGACTGAAGAAATGCTGCCCTGAAACAATAATCAGATGCAGAATCTGTTCTCTGATCTCTTCCTCAACTGCTTTGGTGCATTCTCCCAGACTGTAAATGGTGGTGATAATATTCCTTTGTTAATAAGCATTTGGAGATTCAGAGATAAAAATACTATCTAGATACTATTGGTTGTCAGCTAAGTCCCTCATCTTACTTTGGTGTAAGTTTAAAAAGAATTGGAAGCTGAGAAAGGCTACTCCATCTTTGATGTAAGCAATTTTATGGCGAGAATGGGAACTTTGTTATAAAACACACACTCATGTAGCTGCTAATATGACTCTTCTGATACTGCTATGCTAAATACAACAATCCTAACTTTTTTTCATGTGTTTTCCATAAACTAGATGCAGAAATGTCACAGCTGTTTCCGTTTACCAATGCCAGTTTACACAGATGACTGCCATCCAGAGGTAGGAAGTTTGAAAGGGTTTCAGCTGTAGAGTTCATCTGTTCATCTCAGTATAGGCAGGATTTTAAGATGTCTAGATCAAGTTTCGTCTGGGAAAAACAACTACTACTAGAGAAATTCTATGCTAGAAAATTTTTAAAATAATTTTTATGAATAGGGATATAAAATTGGTCTCATACTTTGTGAAAAATAGTTCTTGTTAAAGGTATTTTATATAATTTTTGACATTACACATGTGGTGGATTAGGGATTACTTCACAGATTTAAAAGTTTGTTTTCTGTAAAATGTTTTCCTCTACTACACAACAGTCATCTTCAAAACAAAACAAATTATACTAAGTTATATATGAAGAAAGAGAGCAGCTACCTGATAAACCTGAATGGTATAATGATGGAAAGAGGGTGAAAACAATTTCTAGCATTTGTTAAGAACTGTGGATTTGTTGGAGTTTAGAATGAAGTCTATTGTCTGTGAATGGCTACAGAGTTAACATTTTCCAATTTGTATTTGAAAGTTAGTTCAAGTTAAACTGAGGTGCGAATCTGAATTGCACTAGATATTTCAAAAATTCTCCCTCCATGTGCAGTTTTATTCCGAAATAAAATGTGCTGAAATAGCTGTAGATGTAGGCAAAACATATACTCTTGTTTTCAAATTTCATTTTAACCGCCTACTCTGACGAGAAACAGTTCATACTATGAGAACTGAGGTTTTGGCCATGTGCAGAACTTGGCAGGCATCTCTGCGTGAATTTATACATTGAGTAAAATTCCTGACTGATTATGAGAGGCATAAAAATATCCCAACCTGGCACACATGTCTGGGCAAAAACTGAGAAAATAAGAGTATTATCAGCAGTCAATCTGAACAGGCAGTCTACTGTGAGTAGTAGTAGGAGAGTGGCATTTGAAGATTATGCCTCTTGATTAATTCACAAGAGAAGGAATATTCATGTTGTAAAAGACACATTTGTTTCCTCTGCTCTGTACTGCCCATCTATGCAAAACACTGGAGTTTTGGTTGTACGGTAAAGCAAATGGTGTAAAGTTATTGTGTATGGAAACAAACTTACGTAGCAAAAGCTATACAAATACGCTGGCTTTTAGTGGCATTCTAGTACTGTTTGGCAAAGTACGTTCAGAAGAAAAATACTTTCTTTTTATATGGATCTCTTCACCAGATTGATATGTCTATTTTAATTACTCTTATATACTGAAAGATTAAGTAAAATATCTAAATTCACCATCTTAAATAAAAAGCAGTATACTGAACACAACTTGAATGCTTTAATGAGAATCAAAGGTGCTAATTATGGTTAAATGATGGCAGTATTTTAAACATTTGTACCATTCACTCAGACTTTTCTCGAAGTTTCAGTAAGATGTCAAAAGTTCCCTAAATTCAAACTGGGTTATACAATGATTATGTTAAAGTTTTGACATTTTTTTTCCTCTAAGGACTGCTACATTTTTTATTTTGAGTCCAGATTAGTTCATATTCTGCAATAGGAAAAGCAGTTTGACATACAGGTAAATACTTTGACAGATACAAACGTCTGAGATTACCTGGTTTTGCTGACAGTGATGCAAATTCATTGAGATTTTCATGTACCCACAGAAGGTTTCTCAGGCAAAGCTTTTTGTAGACTATCTTACAGTTGGACTTAGGTTGCCAATAATATGCTTGTTATTGTGTGCGCTGCTTGTCCAATACAAAGTATTACTTTATATGATCTACTGAGCAATTCCAAACATTGTTTGCTACAACATTAACTGGGAAATGGCAGGTAGGCTTTTCTTGCAGAAGTGCTCTTTGTTCTTAATCGCATCTTGGTAGAAGTCAAGCATTGTTCCTTTCTATTACAGGAGAACAGAAAAACAAATAAATTCTTCAAGCTTGTTATCCTATTTGAATTAGTAATGCTAGTCTCACTTGTTAATCACACTCCATCAAATCCTGTTCAATGTAGTTGTAATTGAGCAAAGTATTGCTGGTTCTCTCTAATCAACAGTTTTGGCAATGACATTAAGAAATTAAAGTCTGCCAGATCCTCTCTCCTTGAAGATACATGATTATGGAAACCACTACTGAAGTAGTTCAAAGATCTTGTGATATACATAAAAAATAATCAAAGAACAAACCATTCCACCAACTGTAGACCTGCACTGACCACAGACATTCCAACCAAGGTAGCAGTAATGTAACACTTTTAATGGATATTCAAAGACTTCCTAAGATTACCAAAGAGTATTTCCATTACTACAAAAAGTTAACAAAAAGTATTCTTCCAAGCTTCTTATCAATTAAGAATGATTGAATAAGTAAACTCAGTTCAGGAAAGTACCTTTAGTTCTCACAGAATCACAGAGTTCTTGGGGCTGGAAGGGCCCTCTGGAGATCACCCAGTCCAACCCCACCCTGCTCAAAACAAGGTCAACTGCAGGAGGTTACTCAGATCAGAGTTTGAGTGTCTCCAAGAACAGAGACTCCACAACTTCTCTGGGCAACCAGTTTCAGCAAGCAACCACCTTCACAGTAAAACAGTTTTTTTCTAATGATTAAATGAAATTTCCTGTATTTCATTTTGTGCCCATTGCCTCTTGTCCTGTCACTGGGTACCACAGAGAGGAGTCTGGCTGTCTTGTTTATACTGTTCCATCTGGAACATAGCATTCTAGATGTGGCCTCACCAGTGCTGAGTAGAGGGCAAGGTTCACCCAAGTGCTCTTGCTAATGCAGCCCAGGGGGCTATCTTTGCAACAGGGGGGTGTTGCTTCCCCACGTTAAACTTGTTAAACAGGATTCCCATCTCCTTTTCTGCCAGCCAGCTTTCCAGCCAGTTGGCCTCCAACATGGATTGGTGCACGGGGTTATTTCTGCACAGGTGCAGGACTTGCACCTCCCTTTGCTCAGCAACATGAGATGCCTGTCAGCTCATTTCTACAGTCTCTTGAGGTCCCTCTGCATGGCAACATGTACACTCTAAAGTATCAGCCGCTCTTCTGAATTCTGTGTCATCTGCAAACCTGCTGAGGTTGCACTATGTGCTACTGTCCAGGTCATTAATGAAGGCACAATGACAGTGTAACAGTACTGGACCCAATATTGACCCTGGGGTGCATCACTACTGACTCATTGCCAGCTGGATTTTGTGCCACTGATCCCGACCCCACTGATCCCAACCCTTTGAGCAGGGCAGTTCAGCCAGCTTCCAATGCACCTGATTGCCCATTCATCTAATCTATAATTCATCGGTTTGCCTACGAGGATGTTATGGGACACAGTCACAAATGCCTTGCTAAAGTCAGGATAAAACCCATTAGCTGCTCCTCCTTTGTTCATGGAGCCAGTCACTTCATTGCAGAAGGCTATCAGGTTGTCAGGCATGTTTTTCTCTTCATAAATCCATGCTCACAACTCCCAATCACCTTCTTGTCCTCAATGTGTTTGAAAATGGCTTCCAGGAGGATTTGCTCTGTCACTTTCCTAGGGATTGAGGTGAGGCTGGCTGGCCCGTAGTTTTACAGATGCTCCTTCTTGCCCATCTGGAATCTCAGGTGACATTCACCTCCCCCAAACACTACAACCTTTCAAAGATAATTAGTGGTGGTCTCACGGTGACATTGGCTAGATTCTTCAACACTCAGGGGAACATTCATCAGGTCCCATGGGACTTTGTTTAACTTGATTCTCCCTCACCAAGGGTATGTCTTCCTTCCTCCAGACCTCCTCATTTGTCTCAGGGGCTTGGGATTTCCAGAGGCAAGTTTTACCAGTGCCCCAGGGGTAGATGAATCTGAAGTTAAATTTTACTTGTCGTAAATTGCTTAGAACTATTTGATTTTATATCAAATAGATGTGCTCTGTGGGTAACATTCTTCTGGAAGTCTTTAAGGCTCCATTTAAAGAAGGCTAATGAGTGCTTTCTAATGTTTCTGTCTTTTTCTTACCTCATTTGATTTCCATTCCCTACCCCTGGAAGCGCAGCAAGTACCACACTGATGTCCACCTCAAACAGACCACCCACCGTCTACTCTAAAGGTGCCTTCTTGGAAGGAAAAAGGAATTTTCTCCTCATCATCTAAACCAGATTTTACTGTAACCTCCTTCTGAATTGACAGTATTTTGCTACTGGGACTTGCAATTAACATTTCCCAGTAAATGCTTTTTAAAGCTTGTAGAAAGATCAGGAAATACAATCTTTGACAACAGGTTAATAGTTGCTTTTGTTTAAACACTTCACCATTTTACTTGTAGGTAACATGGAATTTAAGTTTCATGATCTCTGTAAGGGTAATGTATTGCTGTTGTTTTGCTGAATCTAAAATGAAGAGGGAATGATGCAGTTTTAGGGGAAGATTATTTTCTATACATAGGAAAAACTCAGCTGATTAATGAAACAGAAAAGGGTATGTTGTTGTAAGGGTAAGCAAATGCTCCATATTCTGACATTTGCCCTATACCTCTAAATAAAACCACTTTTTGCTTTCAGAAAGGATTACTTATTTGCCCTCATGAACAGTCACATTGTTGATGCATGGATGTTTTATCATTTATCATTTGCCTTCACAGTGTCTGAAAACTGTGCTCACCAGTGGACCCCTATGAATTGCAAAGTCACACTCGCTCTCATTTCTGGAGCAACTTTGAAAGAAACAGAAAGAATTTTGACTAAACAATGGTTGCTGATATAGTTTGCACCTGTTTTTACACAATAAGAATAGGAATTTTTAAATAACTTTCCCCTTCCAGAAAGGTGTTAAGGCATATTTTTGATAGTTTAATGCAGTGACTGTAAAGCTGTTCTCCCAAGCACCCCATCAACTCTGGATAGCCCTGCAATTGCAAAGGGCTTTCTGAAATCATGGTTAGAGCTCCAGGACTGGAGCTCAGTCAAAATCTATTGTGTGGATTGTCAGGAGACAGATGTTGGGATCCCCAGCTGCGAGAAGTTGAAGGATTTCTGCACTGCAGGCATGGAGTGCCTTGGTCTTTGCTAGTTAACCTGACATGTTTGCTTGTACAAGCAAGGTGAAGGTAAAATGAAACGTTGTGGTCTAACCCCAGCCAGCAACTAAGCCCCATGCAGCTGCTTGCTCACTCCTCCCTGGTGGGATCAGGGAGAGAACTGGAAGAGTAAAAGTGAGAAAACTTGTGGGCTCAGATAAAGACAGTTTAATAGGTAAAGCAAAAGCCACGCCCGCCAAGCAATGCAAAACAAGGAATTAATTCACCATTTCCCTTCGGGTGTTCAGCCACCTCCAGGAAAGCAGGGCTCTATCATGCATAACGGTTACTCGGGAAGACAAATGCCTGCACTTCGAACACTGCTCCTTCCTTCTCATTCCCCCAGCTTTACATGCTGAGCATGGCATCATATGGTATGGAATATCCCTTTGGTCAGTTGGGGTCAGCTGTCCTGGCTCTGCCCCTTCTCAACTTCTTGTGCACCCCCAGCCTCCTCACTGGAGGGATGGGGTGAGACGCAGAGGCAGCCTTTACTCTGTGTAAGCCCTGCTCAGCCATAACGAAAACATCCCTGAATTATCAACACTGATTTCACCACAAATCCAAAATATAGCCCCGTACTAGCTACTATGAAGAAAACTAACTCTACCCCAGCTAAAACCAGCACAGAAAAAATTTATTTACTGAATCTAAGTGCACCAATACAGTTACTAAAAACTGTAAAAACAAGTAAGCAAAATTCAAAAGAAGCTCGTACATGTATTAATCCACTTAGATCACAGATGAAGTTTTCTCTGGGCCTACATCAAACTGTAAGAAGACGTTAATGCAGGTCTGATAACCATTGATTACAGAGAAGATGGTGTTGATTACAGAGAACATTGCGTTTGGGCACTGCTTATACATCAATTCCCCTTCTGCATGTTTGTCCATTTTATTTAACTTTTTTTCTCAATAGTTCTGTTTTTTTATTAGAGGAGAGGGAGTGGCTCTCAAATTTTGAACAGTTTGGCTAAAACAGTCATAGTTTGCTTCTGGCATTTTAATGGCAGCCTGTGTGATCCAAGGCTTTTGGCACTGGGTTTTGGATTTTTTTTTTTGCTATTCTTCTGAAATCCAAGTTAATTTATTTATTTGTATTATTGTCCAAGCTAATTTTGTCCTGTGGCAGGGACCGACAGGTACAAAATTTAAACATTGTTTTGCTTCTGTTTTGGTTTTGGGAAGCAGACCAGTAGCTCAGAATTTCATATGTACTATTAAAGGCTTTACCTGAAGGAGTGTATCCTGGTCAGTTCTGACATTACAGAACTTTTCTATTTGCAAATTTTAGAGCTCATTTTTCAGGTACCCTCCACTGAAAGATGCAAGGAGGAAGGATGAGAATGTTCAAAGCAGTAATAGCTTCTACACCTCTGCTAATCGTCTTTGGATGAGAAGTACTAGTCAAAACACAGGAAATCTTTACGTAATGTTCCTATAGATAGAATAATCATACCAGAGTTTGATTTTGCATAATATATAATAAAAGATCCTGAATTCTCCAGTTAAACGTCTCTGAACTTAGGCTAATTAAAAGCTACCAGGATGGCTGAAAGAAAGGATTTAACTTTCATCTTAAATCTTGTACTTTTGGAATATGGATTCCATTTAGAAAAAGAGTATGAGTGCACCATTTAATAAGTACTACCTGAAACATTTGCAGAGACATTTTAAAAAATAAATCTCTGACAATTGCTTGGAATTACTTAAAATTTTGTAACATATTAAGCATCAGTAAAGCAAGCACTACCCAGACTTATCTATGGAGATTCTGTAACAACTGACCTACTTGCTCAGGGAAGTATCACAAATTTGCAATCTTTTTCACCCCAGATAGCTTCAAAAGCACTTCAGTCCCTTCTCAGTTCAGGTTTGGGGTACGGAAAGTCTTAAGAACTAAAATATTCATGTCTGAAACCTTCAATCTTTCAGTACCAAGATGCACAGTTCTTTACCACCCAAGAAAGACTGCAGTTAGATCCTTAATAGTGATCACCCACATGCATAGTTGTCAGTCTCATTTTCATTTAATTTTTAAAGAGAACTTTAACTGCAGCTCCAGGTAAAATCAATTTAATTGGCATAGATTCCCAGTGAAGTTATAACCAAACCATTAACAGCTTAGTCTATTACAACCCCTTCCTGGTTAAACGTAGTTAGGGTGTTTTCAAGGGTTTATTCCTTGGGGTAAACTGCCTCTTCCTGAACTTGGCTACCAAAACAGCATTTAAATGGGACGTTTAATTTTTTCTTCCGTTTCTTATGTGCCTATTTTAATTTGCTGGCACGGTGTCCAGTGGATTTCACACCATATCAATTAATGGACCCAACCCTGCCCTATTAGGGGTTGGGCTGTGTACCTAGACTCTTTGGCAGTCCGAGTCTAAACCGAGAATCCTCTCGCTCTGCTGAAGAAGGAACCCAGTCAGCGAGGCGGTCGGCTGCGCTGGCGCGGGGATCCGTCGGAGGCGCCCACAGCCTCACCGTCCCAACGCGCCACGGAGCGACCTGCCCGTCTCACTCCCG
>NW_009601997.1:0-11380 GCF_000690535.1 Cariama cristata | reverse complement strand
AGCAGCAAGTGCAAAACCTGCAGTGACAGTCTTTATTGTCTGCCTTCCCCTGCCCTTGCCTCGGCCCTCCAAAAGCCAGGTGTAGAGCCCGAGGCCTGCAGGCCAGCCCTCCCTGCCCGCTGCCTTTGTGAGAAATGCAGGTGTTGAAGGACTCCCGTGCGGGGTATGTGTCCTGTCAGAGACAGTCAGAGGATCAGGAAAGACAGTTATCAGCTGGGGAACAGTTCTGGTGGAAACAAGGACTTCAACCTCAGTCCTGCCTGAGTCTTGAGTAAAATCTGTAAAACATTATCAGAAGATGGGCACAGGAACTCAGTGGGGCGTAATGGGTCTTATGGGGCATAAGAAAACAGTATTTCAGTTTTTCAGCCTGGTATATCTCCCCCATGCTCCCAGTGTTTCACACACAAGACCTCATGGCGAAATGTCTGGTGGCCCACTGTCTACCTCCTCTGGGCAATGGGTCTGGAGAGTGGCTCCCCGTTGCCGAGCTGAACTTGAGGCACTTGTTCTGAACCAGTTCACACATGAAAGGAGGGCTCGGGTGCCCCAAATTTCCCTGGATCCCCGGGATCCCCTTCGCCAAATCATGTCAGCTACTCTTCCAGAAGACACGTGGTTCCCTAAATGACTTTTACTGCTCTTAGCCTTAGAACTGCACAGCGGTTGCATTGCTGTGGCTGTTAAGAGTAAAACTCACACCTTTATATATCATGCTCTTCCAGTTTAAATAATTTTATTTTCCATTACTAAATTGCTGTGGCAGGGGTATTTGTGTTTGCAGCTAATGATTGCAAAAACATTAATGATTCTCTGCACAGTCTTAATTCTTTTGTGTTTGACCTGTGCAGTACTTGTGGATGTATGGGTAACTGGGCCTTATAATTGCTTGTGTCAGCCGTTATTTCAAGACATAATTATATGTGATGGTACAGATTCAAATGTTTAGTCAGGTTATACCCAAATCTTTGCTCTGTAGCAAAACACCTTCTTCTGTCCAATTCAGTCTTAAGCATTTAGACTTTAGACTTATTCAGTCTTTAGGCTGGATAGAAACTTAACAGAAAAAGTTAATGCAACACTGCTTTTCTTTTTTTGCTTTTCTTTATTTTTTTTTTTTTCTTTCCTAGAAGCCAAAAGAAATGCAGATTTGAATGACTTGTGATGTGGCCAGATATCTACTCTGAAGCCATTGTCATCAATATGATGTCAAGGTAACATATACTTAGATCAAAACAGTAAAGAAGATAACAAGACAAAATACTGGTTTTTATTACAGTTTTCAAAGGATGCAGAAGCAAGCTTGATGTTTACATTTACAGTAGCTTTGTGAAGCATCACTTCTCCCTGTAGAACTAGAATAACTGTAATTAAAGGATTTCCTGAATTTAATTGAACAGCAAATGATAATGAAGGCTGAAATACAGAAAACATTTTAGCTTCACATTAAATGTAGTAATTGTTCGATTCAGTGAACCTTTCAATTGCAAAAAAAAAAAGTTTAATTAGATATAAAGTGAATAAAGATCAAAATTTGTTGCAACCTCAGAAAGAGAAAAGAATTTATCACTTGCTTTATCAGCATTTAAAAAATTGCACAGGATCGCCAGTATTTTTCTCCAGTAAATGTTCTTACCTATCGTGAAGGGTCTGGTTCTACGGTTCTATGGTTATTTTATTTGACTTAAAGACTATGTTAAGCTTCACTTACATCTGTAATCCAATTGAATATGGTGCGGCTGAACCTATCAGGAAAGTTAAGAAATTAAATGTCTGCATACTTGAAGCCTTGTGTTTTTCCACTTTTATCAGGTTGCACAAATATAGGCATATCTCATTAAACCAGCATGAAATCAGCTTTTACAACTCCAAAGGCAACTTCTTACTCTCAGAAGTAACTACTGCTACTTGACAGAAACTCTTGCACAGAATTAAGCAAAACCATGAAATAAATGTAATGGAATAAGAACACCTGCATAAGAGGTGATTCTGTTTTAACTTTACTGGGATACAGTCATGCGATGTCGTAGGTCAGGAAGAGTAAGAGTTTTTTGCACATCTGAGACACCAGCTGGAGGTTTGATTTCCTTGCTTTTCTCAACAGCTGTCTGAAGAACTAGTACTCAGTAAGGAATTAAAGGTTTGAGGTTTGTATATTTACAAAGGCCACAATGCTGCACAGTGTCACACTCTTGCATTGTCACCGAAGTTGATGTGATATTCCACCATGGCAAAATGATACCTGTCTACATCTGGCTGCAGAGACCACTGTCGCTCTAGTGGAGCTCAAGACAGTTATTCAAGGCAGTTTTAGGATCCACAGAAACTCTTGCCACTGGTCTTTCAGTTGTCTTCTAGACATTATGCAGACATTCACTTGTATTTGGCACAGAGTAATCCTGTAGTTCAAGTTCCAAAGAAAGAAATTTCCTGCCCTTCCTGCTGCTGCCTTCCTGTCTGATTTACAGGGAGCCTAGATTAGCCATGTCTTATTTAGCTGTTTATTTGTTTCAAGATTTTGTTGAATTAATGATTAATGCCTTACAGGTCTCATTAAGCACTCTTGCACATTCAGAAATTAATTAGCTTTCCTCAAGAGACCCTACACTGTGCCATTCGTAAAAGTCCTTGTGCCTGCCAAGGAGCATTACACCCACATAGGCGACTGAAGGGCAGAGTGCAGTCCGTGTACCAGTGTCCTCTGTGAGCCTACCCCAGAACAATATGAAAACGCAAAGTGCTGGACGACTTCCAGTGCTATTCATGCTTCAAATAAGCACTGAACAAAATTTTAAAGATATGTTGATAATGAAATAATAATAGTAATAATTAAAAAAGTCTCAAGAAAGAGCATGGCATGTGAGCTGGATGGATCTGCCACACTGAATCACGCTTGCCTCATTGTTCAAACCAGATATCTATTAAGATTTTCTCAACATCTTTCTGAAACTTTGGGCTACATGCCTGAACAAAATCCTGGGCAAAGTGGAAGACCTGATCCTGTGCTTACGTGGGGCTGGAACAGAGCCATGGCTTGTCTTGGGACTGCAGTTAGGAAAGACTGTGGGAGTGCTTAGTCTAGTGCAAGCCAAGGGAAAGCCTCCGTGTTCTGCTTCCTGCAAATTGAGCAAGAAATAACTGTTAGACTTTGCAAGACACGCTGGTTGGTTTCTCTGTTTCTTGCAAGAGCAGAACACCATCCCCCTCTGCATTTGCTACTAGTGAGCAACATAGGCACTCCTTTAAAGAAACTACCACGAGGATAGAGATTCACCGTTAAACCTCAGGGCGTATGTGAGGTACGAATGACTAGCTTAGGACATCTCACAGTTGCTTGTGAGCATCATAGAATTTTTCAGTTCAAGGCACGCCACTGCATAATTATTGTTACCTACACTTGAGAAATGCTAGGGCGCTGATGCAGCAGAAGCTTCTGTTATAGTTTGCTTTCATCGTTAGAAAGAAGCATGAGAGCCTTCCCAGTGTTTCTTCCTGGTAGTTGACACAAAGTAACATCCACAGTTCTCTAGGACTTATTGCTCCCATGGAATTAAAAAGCATATGACAAAAACCACACTGAGTTACAAATAGGGATTTTGTAAATACCCATGCTAAGGCTGACACAAAACCAAGAGCCTCTCACAGATGAAGACAAAATCAGAACAAGACCAGCCATTCAAATCAGATTGGTCTGAAAATCATTGGCATGGAAGCAGCTAGGCTGGTTAGAAAATAGGTGTCAATGCGTATCCCTCCTTACCTTCTGTGTGCTGGAAAAACCCTCTCCTCCCTCATCTTATTACCCTCCTCCTTTGCTGTATTTTCTTTGATGTCGTCCAGTTTTTCTGCTCATAACAATGAGAAAAGAAAAAATGATTGTTTAATGTTAGCAAACTCATAGTGATGAAATTTTTGGTGTTCTCTATTTGAGCAGTATTGAGCAGTATCTGGAGTAACAGGCTGTAGAATACCAAGGAATCCAACCGATCCTATACATTAAAGCAAAGTCTACATTTACTCTTCCCTGGTTTTGCACAGCAGCACTACAGAAAGGGAATTAAGAAATACTTAATAAATAGAGGTTGATGTAAGTAGAAAAGGGGAAAAAAAGGAAGGAGAAAAAGGAGGGAAGGAAGGGGAGGAAGGGAGAAAAGGAGGGCGGAAGAGAAGGAAGGAAGGAAGGAAGGAAGGAAGGAAGGAAGGAAAGGAAGGAAGGAAGGAAGGAAGGAAGGAAGGAAGGAAGAGAAAGAGTTTTGCTGTGAGCTTGAATTTATCTTTTATGTGCAACCATGCCTTCCTCTCTTGGCTTCCTTCCTATAACATCACGCCTTCAGCATTACACAATTGAGGAATAGTAGCATTTTGTGCCCTCCTGGGTTTTATGCAGAAGTTCTGTGCAGTTCTGCTGAGCTCTTGTTTATCTGGAGCAGGATTGCACAGTTCCACCCTTTACACAATGTTCCCGGTAAACAGGCTGTTTATGGGCTGACCACAACAACTTTGCTGGTCTAACTGCGTGCTTATTGTGTTCAGTTCCTGAGAATTGTGAGAAGAATGAATATAGTGACACAGAACAACCCCATCTAGTAAGGGTGACAGAGACATAACCAAAGGAAAGTTTAGACAAAGTCATTAATTGTCTCAGCTTAACTCTCCGTGGGCTTATTCTGCCCCAGGCAGCTCCAGGTGTAGGTCTGGGGTTAATCTGTTAGCATGTCTACATTTTTTCATGTTTGACTGAATTCAAGGACATGGTAAAAGGAGGTACCTGAGTGTTAGAAAACACCAGGAGGCTTCTTTTTCCTTTCCTACAGATGATCTGGACTCCCAGTGCCCTCCCCTCTCCTCCCATGAGTAACTCCCGTTCCACCTTTCCGTGTTAAAGAAATCCTGCTTAACTTGATGGAGTGCAGTTAACTGTATTGATGGTATGTTATGGTACCTTATGTATCAGCACCACCGACACTCCAGGCATAAGGCACTGAGTCAGTGGGATGATCCTCAGACCTGAGAATTCAGATGTATTTTGGACAAAACAAATCATGCTCTCCCTTGGGGGTGAGATAAACACCAGATGACCTTATATTGGCTTTGTCCTTAGGCATTACCAAAAAAAAAAAAAAAGCCTCTTTTCCAATACAGATGCTGCCTTGCTCTCTTGAAGTTAGTCCCAGTATTTGAAAGAGCAATTAATGTAGTTAAACAGCTGGACATATCATCTTATGAAATAGATGAGTATTTCCCACTGAATTTGCTTTGAAGCAAGAAATTTCATCAATAATAACAAAAAGACCTTCTCCGGATCCTAACAAAACAGTAAGCAAGATCACAGACCTTCAAGACTTTTTTTGTACCGGAAGAGTTTGATGTGACTTGAAATCGATGAAATTTTGTCAAGGCTCTAAAATGTACCTGTCTTTTCCCTTTCAAATCTAGGTGGTAGTGTTTATAGCCAGGTTCTTAGTCTACCTAGGGTAGGATTTATTTTCTGCTTATTTCTTGTCTTGTTTTGCTGAAACAAGCCGATATCCAGTCTATTAAGCATCTCATCAAGGTAAGCGAAACTGTAACAAACAGCACTCTGAGAAAGTTAATTTGTATCCAAAGAGCTTTAGAGAGTTAGAAAGTCACAAGGCAGAAAATGGAACAAACCAAACTACGACAAAATAATAAAAACATCAGGGCATCTTTGTGGGCTGTTGGCATTTTTGTTTTGTAGCTGCTTCTATCAAAGACTGTATTTTTTCAGATACTGTTAAGTCACTTCCAGATTTAGCATCGCACAGATATTTCTCTGTCATTTCAGATCATCTAGGCACTTCAGTTGTGTTCAGTTCTTGCAAATCACAATAAAGAATTGTGATTAAGCAAATCGAATCTCATTAGATATTTTCCTCATTCACATCTTTGGCTATCATCTTGTAAAAGAAAGACAGAAAGGAGCTGTTTGCAGATACACTCTGTTCTCTCCTCTCCTCTTCCCAATGTTTTCCACGTTGCCAATTTCTAAGCTGCATTTCCAAAAAAAGGTGAAAATGTGACAATTCCTTGGAAGAACTTTATTTGTGTTTTTAGACAGAGAATCATTACTTTGTTGTGCATTGTTTAGTCACCTAGGTGATGGAAAAGTGGGCCTGAGATGCTATCATTAGAGGAGAAGAGAATTCTGCTCTCCTGGTCCCTTCCACTCACCTTCGCATCAGTGATTACAAATACCCTATAAGGTAACAGAAAATCAAGCCCTTGAGAGGCAGATGTCTGAACAATGGCACACAGTCTAACCTCAGAGAAGCCATCAGGCTGGAGGTTTCAAAGGTTATTACAGCTATGCCCACTACACTTGAGAGGTCATAGACTTTATTTTCTGTAGTAGCTACTCTTCTAAAGCTTTTCTCTCACTGCAGTGGTAATTGCTCAGACCTTGTGACTAGCTAACCACTAGGCCTCTGAAATACTCTGTTGTGGGGAAATGGGAATTGGTTATTTATTTCACAGGAAAAAGGCATGTAGGACACTCTGTTGGCCTTGTATCTCCTTGGGGATAGTGATGTATTCATTACAATCCCAGCCTTGGAAATCTGGTCTCCTGACCCGGTTACTTCAACTTCAAATGCTGTGGGTGTAAAGAAAATTAATTATAAAATAAACCAAAAGTGGAACAGGCTGATTTGATGCTGACCTGAATGGACTCTTGTTTGCTGGAAAGCCCTTCCATCTTAGCCAGTGGAATGCCTTTACTTTTTTTTTTTTTTCATTTTTTTTTTCTTTTTTTTTTTTTTTTCATTTTTTTCTTCTTTTTTTTTTTAAGCTTGGCAATTAGAGTCAAAGGTTTTTGTGTTGCTGCTGTTTACAAGTTTTTTTGCTTCCTCTGACAGAAGAAAATAATGTTGCCTTGATGAAATCTTCCCATTCCAAAAGGCGTACAACAACATTTGGCAGTACTGGCCTGTCAGTCTGCATATTGCTGTTATGTAACTCCGTCGTCTCCACACACAGCACTCATGTGAAACCTGTGAGGAAGGCACACCACTTTGGTTAAAGACAGAATGGCAGAAAATGGAGAGAAAAAGAAGGATGAAACAAGGATGTAGCAGCGAAGTGGGACTTAGATGTCTGATTTTAGTATTTACCTTAAACTTCAGATATAGCTGAAAAAGACACCTACAATCAAGAAGCCTGCAGCCAAACACTCTTAAAACCTGCATGACCTTAAGTTTCTAGAATGATTTTGCAAGTTTTCAATTAAATGGTGTGATTGTTCCATTAAACTTTCAGTGTGCTTAAAGCACAAGAGATTGTTTTCTCCACATAACTGCAACTATCTCTGCAGTGCAATACAGTACCTTCTGAAAAACAGTGAGAATATTTGAGGCAGGAAGGGAAAAGGTGAAAGAAAGACCATCAGTCCCAAGGTAGAGAGGGAATTAGTACTGTGTAATTTCAGATGTCCGCTGCTGGGAATCAACACCCTGTTGGATAATGGTATTCTCCTTTATTTTCTTTTTGTCCCTCCCACTCTACCAAAGTTTAATAACAGAATTATGGAGTGCTCCCATCCACAGCCAGTCCCCATGTTAAAGTTGCAAACCCAAGTACTTAGGGATGAAACAAATAACCACAGCATTGGCATTCATTTCTGCATGCTCTTAATTCATTCCCTTACATGTCTTTCTCAATGTTTAGTTGCCTTCTTATCTTTTCCATTCTCTTAAATTCCTCTCTGAACTTCTGCTTGTCTGTCCTGCTGTCCATCTCCTTTTCTTGCCTCCTTATTTCTAATCCCTTCTGCTTTAAATTCCTTCCCTCCTATCTGCTTGCTCTGTATCTGAGATGGGAAAATGAGAGAAACGTGTCTCCTCATAAGAATCTGTTACTGAGCAGAAACAGATACTCACAGTTACAGGAAAAAAAAAAAAAAAAAAAAAAAAAAAAAAAAAAAAAAAAAAAAAAAACAACCAAAAAAACTGGCTGCAAATATCCCCATGATAGCTTTGCTGTCTGAAAGATCAGATGTTCATGTATTTCCTTGGTTAGGACCTCCGATTGCAATCCTGAGATGTCCTGCTACTGTCGCCTGGACAAGTGATGACTCTTCTAAAGGGATTTTTCCCTTGTGTGCAACCCTGCTTCTGGTAAAATGGGTTATTTATAATGTCATTACCTGTAATTTCAGAAGGCTGCACTTGCAACATTAATTCCAGTCTGGAAATGATTTGACTCTCCCTGCACCTTTGGCTGGAATATGTACATGAATCCCAAGGACAGTTAATAACTGTGTAGCAACGAGGACTGGCAACTAAACAAAATAACTTCTTTCCTGGTTCCCTTCTTCCTCCTCAGTTTTCTAAGGAAGATTGATTTAATCAGTCTGATCAAATCCTCACATTTCGTTATAGTAACCTGATTTATTTTAGCTTCACTTACTTGTATGAACTTCATGATACGCTTTTTCTTTGGTCTTTGGCAAAGTTATGGACAATAAGAAACCTACAAAATTCAGATTCCTTCTCCAGTACTGAATTTTGTACAAGAGGTGACTTTGGGACAGATATAAAAGCAACTCTATGCCTCTTTTTTTGGCAGTCTGGAGAAACTCCTTTTTCAATTTACACATCTGAAGAAGGATAACTGGATTAAAAAACAGCTTGTGGTGTTAGCAAGGTTTCCAAGGAGTAACTCTTCACTTTTCAAGCTGGACGACTACCTATACAATACAACACAGCAGGGCCAGGACCCTGCTAAGCTGAAGCTAATGGAGCAGACACAATCACACGGTACACTGCCTGGATCTGCAGAAGTACCAGCTCAGATCAAGAGAAACACGATGTCGTGGTTTAACCCGAGTTGGCAACTAACTACCATGCAGCTGCTTGCTCACTGCACTCCCTGCCCTGGTGGGATGGGGAGGAGAATCGAAAACAAGGTGAAACCCGTAAGTTAAAATAAGAACAGTTTAATAACCCGCTGACAGATGCCAACCCAGTCCCCGAGCAGCAATCAGTGCCTCCTAGCCAGCTCCCCCCAGTTTATATAATGAACACGATGTTTTATGGTATGGAATATCGCTTTGGCTAGTTCAGGTCAGCTGTCCTGGTTATGCTCCCTCCCAGCTTCTTGTGCACCTCCTTGTTGGCAGAGCATGGGAAACCGGAAAGTCCATGACTTAGAGTAAGAACTACTTAGCAACAGCTAAAACATCAGTGTGTTATCAACGTTATTCTCATACCAAATTCAAAAACACAGCACTGTACCATCTACGAGGAAGAAAATTAACTCTATCCCAGCTAAAACTAGGACACAGACATAGTGCCACAGCACCTGTATCCTAACAAAGATATTTTGTGTACATGCAGCAAAACACTGATTACATTGTTCTGCTTCTGAAGCTACTACTTGATTACTAGCCCGGGAATCTTTGCACTGTGCTTGTTGTGTGCTGCTGATGTAGTTTTGGAAGGAGTGACAAAATAGCTGTAACGTAGATCAAATAGTCCTCACTAAGGATGTGAAATAGGAATACAGTTTAATTTTACTGCCTGTGCTTGCTTCTGCCTTCTCTCATCATTGTAGCGTGGTAGATGGGATCCTCCAGCCCCTGGCCTATGGTACGGCTGCACCGTCTGCTCATTTGTTAACCATGCCAGTGTTTCATTTCTTTAGCTCCTAGGGGTGATGAAGTAATGCTGAAGAGAAACTGCCACAGCACTGTCACAGAGCCAAGGTGTATCCTAACGCTTCAGTGCTCCAACAGCTAGATGTGCACGAGTCCAGGGTAGGGAACAGAATGCAGATGTCTGAACCCTTCATATCCTGCATTAGGAAAATGATGTAATCACCTTGCAGTTGAGACCTGCCATGCACATCAGCCTGCAGGTCCTTAGACTGTGGGTTTGCATTTGCAATCAAATAGGTATTTGGATATATTCTGGGAAAACAGAAAGAGACTGACCTCCTTGGTTGGTGGTAGCAGCATGCAGAACTCCTACATGAGCAGAAGGATGCAAGCAAGAGCACAACAATTCCTACTAAATCCTGTCACAAGCGAAGTCATACTAGAGTCCTTATGCTAAAGCTCTCTGTGCACATAGGGACCTGAGATCTACACCCATATCAGAGTAGTCAGTACCCATCCTGAAGAACTTAGTTCTGACTTGGTAAGATGTGTGATGGGAGAAGGGCAAGGGAGATGGGGAAGAGATGTAGATGAAAAAAAGGAATGACACCCAAACCTGCAGGAGCTGGTGATAATCGCTGTGTTTCTACCCAACTGGAGTGGCTCCACTTTCTGTAAATCGTTAATAGTGAGTCATGACAAAGAAATGTTCTGGAAACTTCAGTGTAGTTTGCTTGTGCTGTCTGCCATTCGACTGGCATAGAAAATTATAATCTAAACCACAGTCATAATAAAGCACTCCCTTTAAGGTGAGGCAAGGAAAATCAAACCAAGTTAAGCATATTTTACTTTACCAGGACAAAACATAGCTGTATTGAATGAAACATTTTGATCTCTGGCTCATTCTAATCTGTTGTCTAGTCTGTAAACTTGAGTGCCTCGAGAACGTATTTGGTCTGTTCATTTCCGTATTGACACTGTAAATGTTGTGAGTGTTTGCAGATTTTTCCTGCCATATATTTCCTCTTCTTTTTTTCTGCATATTTGCAAAAATATGCAAAATATAACAAAATAACATTAAGCTTTTTCTTGGAAAGGTCTCATAAAAATTTAGACTTCAGAAAAATTTTCAATGGAACATGCTCTCCTTGGAAAAAAGCAATTCAACAGCCAGTTCATCTGCTATTTCAGACAAATTAAACCATTTCATGACTCACACTACCTGTTAATACAATTGATGTATGAGGGGGAACAGAGAGTCCTTCTTTAAAGAGAAAATATAATCCAAGCAGTTGTTTTGCATTGACTTTTGCCTTCTACAATAATTTGCAATCATCTTGCACGGGTAGATGACTGCATGAGTGAACAAGGCTATAGAGATCTGAGCCCTTTAATCCGGGTTTATTCCAGCTGAAATGAAGAAAAAAGTTTGTCCTTGGATTAATAGGAAGAATATGGCCCTAGTCCTCCTAATTTATTTATGATTAGGATATTAACTCAGTCTTGAGGAAGTTTACAAAGACTTTATTCAATTCACATGCAGACTGAGAGTCTGGAGAATGAGAATGTGCAGACGTTAATTCTAAGAACAGATATATTGCAATAGAGCTAAGACCAAAACAAAATCCACTAGTGTTTCAGACTCTCTCTGCTTATCTTCCCAAGTGACTCCAACTTACTGTGATTACTAGAGTTTTGTAATTGCGTTTCATAGCACCTCTTTGTCTCCTTTTCAGATTGCTGTGACGCCAAACAATCACAGGGATA
>NW_009601996.1:0-5126 GCF_000690535.1 Cariama cristata | reverse complement strand
TAACTTTTAACCCTATTCTTTTGACATCACAAACTCTCTCTATTATATGGGAGTCCCTACACAGCTCCTTCCAGTAGCACCTCTTCCAGGATCACCGCTTCCTTCCTCACAACCTTGAGGAAGTCCCATACTCTCCAGTAACCCATAAAGTGGCTGCTCTGCTCTCCTCTCTGCTTTGCTGTCAGGAGATGGAAGAATGATCTCAGCCTGCCTTGAAGTCCATTCCTTTCCCTTTTTCTTTAAGGCATAGTGTGGCCTGGTTGCATAAATTATTTTGAGGCACCAGGGTAGCATAATGGATACTGTGATTAGCAGTAAAAACACAATCGTGTGAATAAATCTTCAAATATACCATAGGGGTAAAGAACAGTGCTCATGGCTTGAACATAGCCCCAGACTCTTGCTTTTCTGTCCTCTGATCTGAGCAGCAGAAACCTCTTATGAAGTCTGGTTCCACAGTCCCATTGCACATAAATCTCCTGCTTTTACCTTTCTTTGGGATGAGTGTGAGAGGAATCACAGTATCTGAAAACAGCTTATTTCCTTTCCAAGTAAACAAGGTGTGGTCAGTGGGTAATAAGGAAAATGACAAGGGTTAGTGCAGAAATACTGTGTATTTGAATTCCTCTTTCCATCTTTTCCAGCTGAAATACTTCCATATTTTGTGTTGACTTTCACAAATGTGAACTATCATATTTTCTCTGCAAATCTGTGTTTGTATTGGTCCTAGCATCAGGAAGTGATTTGCTGTAATAAAATGACAAGCAGTCAGATACCATTATATTATGGAACCCAGCAGTGGGATGATGACTTGGACAAAAGGCTCTGCTGAAGTGGGAATTGTGAGTTTACAAAGATGAATATACTGATTAGAAATTAATTAGACCTGTGACTGAGTCTTAACAACAAAAACTAGTAGGAATCATCTGCACATAAGAGATACAAATGCCAGAAAGTGCATTTGCTTACCGAACAAAAAATACTGCACTGTAAATATGTTGCTTATATAGCTATATAGGTTTTGTCTATATTTTATACATAAAATTTATCTTTATGTTCTCTCTACATTTATACGTATATGAAATAAGGGAAACATTTTCCACAGTCCAAGCAAATGCTTTTCTTTTATCTGCTGGGAAGCACGTTGCTATCCTGATGCCTATGCGTGCTTGCATAGTTTCAATCATCATTCGTGCAAAAGATGAGGCCACATTAACTATCAGTTGTCAGATATAACAAAAGAATCAGGCAAGACACATGAGTTAAGGGAGATTGCTGAGTCATTTTATCCTTTTCTCGAGCATTGGCTTTTAGATACAGCTGGAGGAAACAGTGTGCATACGACACCTTTTCTTCTAAGCATTCAGGATGTGGTCAGGTGAGCATCTAAATAATACTGAAAAACCTGCTACTAATATAGTAACATGTAAATAGCAGTAAGTAACTCTCGCAAGAAAAATTAGTTGGACCCATTTGGAAGGCTAATTGGCATACATGCGAAGTGCAGACAAGTACTTTTATGTCTCAGTTACCAAGGATATTGAACCATGTTGTCTTTGTCTTAACACATTCCTTTCAAAAAAGTTTCTGACTTCACTCTGACCTTGTTCAGTGAAATCGAATTTCTCTTTCAGCATTTAGTAACATGCTATTTCAACTGGTACACAGTGCTGATCATGAAGAAGGTAGCTTGCATACCATAGCTGTTTTATTTTCAAAGAACAAGGTCATCTAGAGTATCTCTTAAACTACCAATTTCTTTTTCTGACAAAACAAAGTACATGTGAGAAAAATTGCAGAGTAATTATTTTCTGTTGTGATCCAAAGGTGTTAGCTATGTCTAGCCCATTCATCCAAGAGCTAGAGTAGCACTGATAATCTCTCTACTGACAGAGATACCTGCAGTTTGGTCTGAGGGGAATCAGGTCCATATGCTTCTGAAACAGTCTGTTCATATAGCAATCCCCATGGCATGTTTTGGGGAATTGTACGGTGACAGACAGATGTCCAAGTGGTCTCTGAGCTACTCTGCCTTCCAGCAGTTACATTTTTGGACATTTAAGTGCTCATGGAAATTTTACCCTTAGTACTTTTTTCTCTCCCAGCAAATAATGCAAATAAAGGCAAAAAGGAACCGGGAGATTACTTGAAGTTCTTTTGAAATTATTTATTTATTTTAAGATATCATTAGTTTTCTTATTGTACTATGTCACAGGCTTATAATGCAAAGTCAAAGGAGAGTTATGCTGAGCTTTGAAATTTTACAGTCTTTTTTAAAAAGAGATTTATTATTCACTGTTTAGAATTTAAATATTTCCTGGACATAACAGAGACAGAGTTAGAGTATTTAAAACCTGTATTTTGCCATAGGCATGTTTTCATAGATTCTACAGCAAAATTATTTTCAGTAGTTGCAGAGTGGCTAAAAATCTAATGATGATAATCATTATCATAATAACATGCCTTGTTTTAAGGAAACAGGAAGCAATACTGAGGCCTGAATTAATGCCTGCTGGATGTGAATTCTATGTACTTGGGTAGACTCAATCAGTCTATTTGAAATTTGACAGACAACGATAAAATTAATAACTTTCCCACTCACAGAACGAAACCTGAAAATAGATGGTATATTCAGGATTGCTGTTGTATGAAACTGTTCATGTCCTTTAATACTAACAACAATTTCATATAAATAATAGTTACATAGCCAATGTATGATCTGAGTGGCTTGAATTCTGGATCAACAATGCCTCCTGAAAGCATAAAAGCCCTTTTAGAAAGTAATGTCCTATTTGGTGCCATTAAACATATGTTGCTTAAAGTCTTCTATGTTGCACCAAAAACTCTATAGGCTTTGAGATTTCTACCTGTTTGTCAACATTTAGGGAACTGGGCTAAGAGCATGTTCCTTTATTTTATTTCATAGATAAATGTTGAATATATAAGTACTGTAAAGAAAAGATGCTTTCACTGAAGACACCATTTGCTTGTGTGGTTTTGAAATGTTATGGTGCTGAAGAATTACCAGTGATCTATTCCTATAAATTAATAATTAGTTCACCTTTCATGATTAGCTCCTTTTTTTGAACATATGCAGCCACTACAGGTCAAATGTGATCTGGTTCGGGAACAAGCTAGCGATGTCAAAGACAAGTCTCTGCAGACGGTCTCTCATTTTGAGAGCACAGTGAAAGCCTACAGAGCACTCTCTCCTGCACTCTCTCTTGGAAAGCAGAAGAGAAGTCCTACTTCCTTAGCGTCAGCGTATGCACTTGTGTTTTCAGTGCTCAGAAAAGCTGTCCAGAGAAGGTTCTGTTGCTCAGCAGTGTTCTTAGAAACAGATCAGCGGAGAGGGAAAGGAGAGAACTGGAGAACAAATGCCCCTCTGCCATTTCCGATAAGCGGGATAGGCTCTTGAAAATAATGAATTTCCCTAGGAAAAAGGTTAAAATCTGAGTTGATTTATTTCAAGCTCCTCAGGCAATGACACACCATTTCTGAGCATCTTTCTGACATCTGTGAAACTGCCACATATCTTCATATGTTTTGATTTCTAATGTGGTTGTTTGAGGTGAAGTGTTTATATTACCTTCAGCTGATTTAAAAGGGAAGTGTTTAAGGTATCAACCTAGTTGCATTTGGGGCACCTCAGATTTTCATCACATATTTTTGTATTCCATCTTTTGCAGATTTATGTTAAATCTACATGATTTGGAGAAATTATTGACTAAAGCTTTACAATACCAACAGTTAGAATGTGAGACATATCAGAATTATGACAAAATGTTCCGGTAAATAACTTGGATAGTTTGGCTGAGAATAATTGTTTTTTGTGGCACAAAAATCAAACGGCTTGCCTGTTATCTGATACTCTTTCATTAGTAAATTGAATTTAAAAATCTAGATTTGAACAGTCCTAAAATCAGTTATATTTTACAGTATATTTTATATTCTACTGTAATGGAGGAATCAAAAATGTTCACCTAAAGTTTATGTGATGAACCAGTGCTTGGACACTCTGTAATGGAACGACAGTTTCAGAATAACTCAAGAGCTCTCTGTAAAATATATCTAGTTAAGCAGATGTGTCAAGAGCTCCACACAGAAAAGGTATAGTGTGCAGTTTACTTCCCCAATACGCTTTCAGTATGAGACAAAGCATTAATAGATAAATTAATAAAAACATGCTTTCACTTTAGGATCTTGCTGCAGAGCTCACATTTGATGAAATACCTGCCTAAAAGTGGTACAGAATGAATGTCAAAACATTGTTTTGATACCTCCAAATAGTCTTCTGTGGGGTGACTGCTTTTTGCAGGTAGTGGCTTAGGGTCACTTATATAGTTATCTCTCTTCCTCTGAAAGGGAATGACCTTAGACCACTGAGCACTTGGTTTGTACACATCTGATTTTCTTCAGTGTTGATGGCTAAGTAAAGGCTGCTGTGAGATGTCTTTCTCAATCAAATCATCCCGTATGACCTGCGTAAAGGTAAACAGTAGCCAAAGTTGCCTCTTTCTGTGCCTTCCTGAAATCTCAGTTACTAAAATAATGATGTTATAAGAAAATAACTGTATTTTCCCCATGCCTTCAAAGAACTTTAGTAAACCTCATGTTTGCATACCATACTCAACACAGCTAATCTAAAACTTGGGAAAAAACCCACCATGAATAAGATTAAAGACCTAAGCCTAGTCAAACTTTTTTTGTATTTTATCTTGATTTTATATTTAATTAAAACAAGTTACATTCTTTGCCGACTGACTTTAGAGGCACAGTGTTTTTATATTTGAAATATTTGATGCATAAAGGCGTAGAAAAGTATTCCCAATTTTACTAAATTAAAACAGAAGTTTTCATGAAATCTATCTTCTGTTCCTAGGATTTCAAATAATACAGATAATAAGACATACATTTAAAATATCTTACAGTGTGTGGTGGTGTGCTCTCCCCCCACCCATCCTGACCTTTCCTGACCTTTATTACCCGTAACCCTGCCTAAATGATAACCACCTGTGGTGGTCATAATGGATGCGTCTGGTTGTGGTGGCTGTATTTGGCTCAAAGTGGTTTTGGCGGAGACAGATAACACATTAGCCAAGGACTAATTTGAGCAATGCACCCAC
>NW_009601995.1:33219-37684 GCF_000690535.1 Cariama cristata | reverse complement strand
AGACAATAACGCACTGGGTATTTGGAAACGGGGAGGATGGAGAGAAGAGAAAAAAGCTACGAGGGCAAAAAGAAGATAATTAGGAAAAGTAATAAGAAAATATAAATGTGGTAGCGGAGGATTAGTCCTAGTCATTGGAAATGCAAATAAACTCCATGCTCACTCCCGACATCTTTTTTCTAAGCTTGTATTTCAGAAAGGATTTTTCTCTCAGGTTTTTTTCCCCCCCTTTACCTCTTCCTCAGCCCAGCAGCGCTGCTTTCCCGGCAGCATTAAATATTCTCGGAGACGAGACTATAACCTTGTAATGCTTTTAGGTATAATATACATATTTTTTTCATTTTAAATGCTAGCTCATAATGACATTGTGAAGTAGGGATCCCGAGTCAGCCTTATTATCATGGTGTCTCCTTGAGCTGAACCTCTGAGAAATGTGAAGGGGAGACCTTTTGGAATGAACAAATCCTTTAGCTGCCTATAATTATTTATTAAAATAGGCTACCGGGATAAAGGACGGGGAGGGGGAGGGAGGAGCAGCATTCCTTTCTCTGTACGTCCCTCCATGCAGATATACGTACGTATACATATCCAGCGATCAAGCAAAGCGATTGCGATGTCTGAGCCCTGTATTTTAGAAATCTAAAATAATGGATGCGCAGAAACGGAAAGATAAAATGTGAACGGATTGCACGTATTTTTACGAACGGAAAGGAAAACTCTGCGTCCTGACTACTTAGAGAGCATCCTCGCCCGTCAGCGTAGCTGCTGGGGATTTTCATGTAAATGCTGAGCACCAGGTTGGGAGGAATGTGGTTATGTACCTGTACTTACAGCTCCGTGTGAAAAAGAAAATAAGGATGGGATCGATGTTTTTCCCACTGTGTGTGTGAGTGGTGCAAGAGAAACCATCCTGCTTCGTTGGCTGGGTAAAAGCAAAAAAAAAAGAAAAAACCAACACCCACCCCCCCCGCCCTCAAAACCCGAGCAAACAAAAATCTTCAAAACCAAAAAGCAAACCTTGCTGTCATTTTATTTAATGAATTGCGTTGATTGCTGCAGATTTGCCTAACTTCATTAATCGGCCAAACCAGCGCGTGTTAGCTTTGTGCTGTTGAGTATTACAGAAGTACCGTCACCCTCTCTCTACATCTTGAGAAATTTTATAAACTTAACAGGCTATTAAAAAAAAAAAAAAATCTTCGGGGTCAACTTTCCACTTGTGCCTTTAGCTCTTGAACAAGTACTTTTATGGTTTCTTCTAATATATAGGATTTATCTGCAGCTCTGTGAAGAGCTTTTAAATTTAATCCAGCGTTGAAGTAGTAATTTGTTGCTAGTGCTTTATAACAGGCTTTTCTTTTAACTTTCCCGGGATGCGGGTTCTTTGTGCGGGCTAATCTGTAACAGACAATGCCAATCCGCTCGGGGTGTCTCGGGTTTGGACCTCAGATATCCTTAAAATACAAGGAATAAAAGTTGGCGAGCGCGTTCTGATGGGAGTAGGAAGACGGGAATTGTCTGGCAACGATGCTCCAGGGATAACGCGCAACCGGAGAGGGCTTTTGGGGCGGGGGGGAGCTGCACCCATCGCCTTGGAAAACCCCGGCACCGTCGTGATTCCTATCGCACGAGCATTACCTCCGTGACTTGCTCAGGATCTGAGGGGTTTTTTTCACGTGCGTGCACGGAGCTGGCAGTGTACGTAATTTATAGGAACTCCTGCAGCTTTTCTGGAAAGTCTGTAGTTTTTTTTCAGTTCGCTTGGATAATCAATTTTTAAATCAATTTTAAAATTCCTCTTACTTTGGTAGTAACGTGTTGGGGGTTTTTCCTGGAGGAGGCAGTGGTACAGGCTGTCCATATATATATATATACACTTTTTTTTTTTCCAGAGAGGGGAAAAAATCATGATAATGGAAAAGAATCTTTTACCAACTGTTTATTTTAATTGAAGTATACACATTTAAAAAAAAAAAAAATTAAAACAAGAGTTTCACCATTCTGCCTTACAGATGCACATCTTTTTGGTTTTTTTATTAAAAATAGTATTTTTGATCCCAGCTGATTAATGAATATTTTGTTGCAGACTGGGGATATGTTAGGACACAGTATAAGCATGTGAAATAATGCCCAGCAAATATGAAATAGCCTCTCATAAATAAAGATACCGAAGCCACAATATTAAAAATGGGGCTAGCTCTGCCCACCTCCCTTTTATCGGGAGCATTTCTAAACCAGACTGATATTGCAGGAGACTTTTTGGCAGCAATGGCTCAGGCGAGAAATGTTGATGTATTTACATGAATTATATCTGTACTTTATATTTTTGTCTAGGGAAAAAAACGGATCCCTTTTGTAAACGGTGTAAATTTGTTCCCGAGGCGCCACGTACATCAGCATCTTTCAGTTCTCGTACGACGCTGTGAAAAACATTTGCTTTTTAGGAGCTCTCTGTACCCAAATCTCGTCCTGGTCCCTACCGAAGAGGGACAATTACCCTACGCCGTTGTCGCCGGGTCCTTCTGCCTTTTTTTTCCTGCCATCTACCCTTGCACAGGCATTAATTAATTACAGCCCCAACCGTACGTTTCCAAAAGGACGAACGGCAGCCCAGAAATCTTTTTGAGCCATAAAGTGGGGAACTTGCAGGTACGGCAGCACGTGTCGGGGTTTATAGGGATGATTTAGTGAATATGAGAACATATTTTGTGCTCCATTGTGTAGACTCAAGAAGGCATAAAATCTTTAACATCTATTTATCATGTAGCTATTTTAATGTAAACATTTGTCTATTTGGATGAAGTGTTTTCATTATTAAGCTAATTTCCACATGTTTCAGATAGACTGATGAGTTCGAAGCGAAGCACTTGCTGATGAGAAACGAAATTCTGCCTCGGCTCAGCCTGCTGTCAGATACATCTTCATTAGTTTTTGTCATTCACTGATGGCAAATGCTCTATAAATGAGATGACGATCAGGTCCGCCTTGATAACTTGCCTTATCTCATTAGTTTTCACATCAAAGTTAATCAGCAATGTGAATTGTAATTGCTGGAAGAGACAATGCAATAGATCACTCGGCCTTTTTTTTTTTTCCTGTATGGCATCTTGAAACATCAGCAGGCTGGTGTGAGTAGATAGGCTCAGAAAGAAAATGATGTGGAAAGCATAATAAGCAAGCTGCTCGGAATTAATGAGCTTACCCAATAAGAAAAGAATAACCAATCAATGTGAGTTGGGCAAATATAATTTAGGAATAATTGCTTGATTGGTTGTCTATAGTAGACTGATTTGACCACACACAAGGATTAAGAATTAAGACGTCAAGGCAAAAAAATAATTTGGCGACTGAGGGCATGTAATTTTTTGTTTCCTTCCCTTTATGACTGAAAGCGATTGCTGTTTGATATGTTATTCCCCGAGAATGAAAACATTAGAGAGACACACGCTAGTGGGTGGGTTTTGGTTTGTGGGTTGTTTGTGTTTTTTTTTTCCCCCTTTATGCTTCTTTTATAATACAAGCTCTTTCAAACCTCAGTGGGGCTATTTCAGTACAGGACATTAAAAATGAATAGAGTTTAGGGAAAAAAAAAAAAAAAAAAGAAAAGAAAAAACCCAAATGTCTTCATTTGTAAGCGTTGCGTTGGAAAGAGCTGCGAGTTGGAAGGTGCTGTGCACAAACCGCTGGGTTCTGGCAAAGCGACGTGCCTTGGCGTTTGCAAAGCCCAGCCGTTACTTCGTCCAAATCCGAAATGCAATTCTTGCCGTACACATGCTTTTAATATAATTTTCCCCACAGCCATTGGCCAATTAGTGAAGAACCCTTATATTCTTCTATCTAAACTATGGGGAAGGTTCAGCCAGAAGGTAAATTTGCTTTGATCTACATTACACCTAATTGAGTCACCACCAATGTCTCTATCCCAACATCAAGAAATGTGAAAATGTTAGATTATTTCACTGGGGATTAAACCTAATTTTCGCGTGTTCTGCATTAACCTATTAGGCTGACTCATCTGCATTGCTAATACGGCTCAGGCAGCTGTCACTGCTAAAGAAAAACATGATCATGCAATCCTTGAATGAATGATTCCAGCTCTGATTAGTGTTAGTGAAGTTAGCTGAGCCCTGGTGATAAGGCAGGAAAATTCCCAGGTTGCCAATAGCTTTGAAAATTATCAGACTGTGGGCAAAAATGTACCTCGCGGCTCCCGGGCCTCCCTCCAAAGGCGACATTATTTAAGGCAGTCTTTTTCGGTTGCTTGCAGAAACGTGTTTGCTTCTTGCAAGAGGCTGATGCCAGGGCTATGCATTAAAATGCTAATGGGGAACAACCTGAGCGCAACCCGGTGCGGAAAGCGGGAGGTTTTTCCCTGCCCCGAGTGCATTAGCTTTGGGGTTTAAATACCATTTCCAGAGGGGAAGAGGCGATGGAGATGCCAAACCAGCTCCAGCCGGGAGAAGGG
>NW_009601995.1:24912-32956 GCF_000690535.1 Cariama cristata | reverse complement strand
GATTAGTGCCTGCCAACAATAGATGCTCCTAACTCATTGTGGACAGAAGCTTTCACTTTATTTGTTTCTATTAGCCAAGAATCCGAGATATTGGAAAAGTGGAATTTTGCCCCGTCAGATTGCTCAGCCAATCAACAAAAAACAAATTGAGGAAAATAGCCTAATGTGTCAATATTTATCTTTTGGCCCTAATTGTCTGCGGAAAGGACTTGTTGAGTGCACAAAGTTTGCCACTCCGGTTTATCTCTGTGCTTTTGATTCTCCCCATTGTATGGATATAGTGGCAGCTCCTCACCGTGTAATGATGTTTAAGAAGGGCAGTAACTGTGGAGGCATAATAGAGGCATTTTAATGGAAAAAGACTTGCAGTTGTCAACCAAACTGCAATGCTTGATAGAAAATGTAAAGGGGCTTTAAACTGATAGATATATATATATATTTATATGATTTACAGTTTCTTTGTGAATACACTTACTGCAGGTTTAGGCAGAGGCTTGTTCCCATTGAACTTGATAGCAAGAAACTCATTTTCAAATACTTTTGAATGCATTCTCCTCTCTCCCAGACCGAAGCCCATCATGGCATTGATATCATTTACTACCAGCAGCATAAATTGGCATCGCTGGTGGTTCCCCTCCCTACGTATGTATCTGCGGCATCCCTTTCACGGGGAAACACCGTACCTGGGCTCGGTGGGGTCCCGCTGGAGGGATCTCCTCTACCATCTGCACCGAAGGATTTCCCTCCCGTCTGGGTGAAGCTATCCTTGGCATCAGGCTCCGTGCCGATCCTCGAGGACCCTCCAGAAAGCACTGACCTGCTAACAAGTTCCTCCCCTCGATGCCTTTTCAAGGTCTGCTAGGTATCTGGTTTTTTAATCAGGGCAGCACACGAATTGGTTTGTTATAGCACAAATGTTCCCCCAAGGCTGTTGTGAAACGCTCCACACAAATCTGCCCTGGGCTGGCAGGGGGGATGGATTTTTTTTTTGATTTATTAATCGACTACACTTTGTAGCACTATCAAAGTAGGAAAGCCAGTTGGTTTGACAAGGCCTTTATTTCCCGCTGGCTGCAGAGGGCTGAGCCGGTTGCTGCCCTGCTTTTGGCAACAAGAGAGCTCCAGGCGATGGACTGGAAAGGGCTTCCTCATCCCCATCCTGTGTGGGTACCCAATGGAAGCATCCTTCCAACCCAATGCCTTTTCACCACCCAGAGCTTTAGCATCCTCAAATAATGACAACCCCACACTGCTGCTGGGTGATGGGTTGTGATTCTTCCCGACCTGACCCTGAGGAGATGATGTGACTTCATCCTTCCCAACCCAACGAGATGTTGTGATTTCATCCTTCCCAACCCAACCCCAAGGAGATGATGTGACTTCATCCTTCCCAATCCAACCCAACCCCAAGGAGATGATGTGATTTTATCCTTCCCAACCCAACCCCATCAGATCCCACTGCTGGGCATCCCTACCTGTGAAATAACAACTGACCTGCCACGTGAAAAGCAAAGATGTCTGAGGATTTAAAGGAAAACACTGTTCTGTACCATGGTGATTCACTTGTGATGCTCACCCAGTATTGCTGGAGCAGAGTTTTGTAGGATTTAAAAAAAAAAAAGAAGTAGCTTGTTGTATTAGATATGGTTAAAAGCATTATAAAACCTCATTGTTCTGGCAATCAACCAGCCAGAAATCTCCCTCAGGTGTCTTATATTGTAATTGTCCCCTGTGAAATCTGTTACCACTTTCTCTTAGTGCCTGTTTGGGCAGATGCTCTCACAGGTAGGACATGGCCCTGGCCCTCACCCCTCTGACCCGTCTCCAGGTCAGAGCTACAATTCAGGGTCCCCTCGGGGGATTCCCCAAGGGTTGGCAGTGCTGGCATTCAAACACAACCCCGGGCTGGGGCAGAGCAATACTAACTGCAGAATGTAGAGATGTGGTAGTAGAATACCACAAAAATGGCATCACGAGGTGTTTGGTAAAACCAAGGGGAAGAGGAGAGGGCCATGTGGGGCACTGGGGACCCCCACCGTGGGCTGGGAGTGCTGGTCAGGGCAGCCCTGCCCTTGGGCTCCCGGCACCAGGGATATGCGGTGCAGACCCTTGAGCTTTGGGGTTTTATCTCCAAATGCTGAGTTATTTGCTGTATGGAAAAGATTCGCTCCTCCGAGAAGACCTGTGCCACTTGGCAAAGATGCTAAATTGCAATTTGGGAGAGATGTGTTTTAACATCACAGGCTCTTTAAGTAGCTGCAGACCAGAATTTCATCTTTCCGGCCCAAATCCTTTAAGGCAATCATTGATTCTGCAGGTGGCGAGGGAATTTACCTGCAGGGGCTTGGGGCAGTTGGGTTAGCATCCTTCCCTCTCCTCCCCGGGTGGATGCTGCCCTGTGAGCACCAGCCCTGCGTGGGGAAAAAAGGATCAGGGTGAATTATTCCCAGTAGCTACCCCAGAAAAAAGCTCCAGAGGTAGGTACTCTTATCCTAAAATGGGATTTTTTTTTTTCTTTTTTCTTTTTTCTCCCCCTCTGTTACAGTGATCGACTCCAGGTGTCGACTGAGCAAACTCAGGAAAAGTTGCAGTTATTCCAGAGTACATGTCCACGTGCAGAATATTCTGGAATGGGGTATTTCACTTTAAATTCATGTCCTGTCTTATTCCAGAATATTTTCCCCGTGTAGAGGAGCACTTAGCTGGGGTCTCTGCTTGCTGCCATACTAGTGATAAGATGGATTGGCTGATCTAATAGGTCTTTTCAATCTCTGATTTTGAAAGCTAAGATTGGGAAATTAATTTCAGAAAGGTCAAAACAGAGCAAGGCTATCCTGCTGCTGTGTGATGGATCCTATTTTTTTTTAAATCTATCTATTGAAGAAAAGGTTAGTTATTCAGCATCCTGAAAAAAAAAAAAGAAAAGAAAAAGAAAAAGAAAAAGAAATAAATAAACCAAGCAGAGGGAATACAAAAAGTGTATAGATCTGCTGACCCATTCGCAATCTTCAGTTAATGAAAATGCCGGGGAATAGGAGTGGTAAGAGCCTGCCGAGCCGGGAGGCACTGACCCCGTGGTTGCTGGAAGCTGAACGCTCCCAGTCTCGAATCCCCCTCCGTCCCCGATCGCAATGCACGTGCCTGCGGGGCTGCCCAAGGGGCATCACTGCCCCAGTGCTTCGGTGGCCGAAATGTGGTTCGGTCTGCTTCCACCTCTCTCCTCCGGTGGGTTTCTTGGGGGATTTTTAAGGGCAATTTGGAGAAATGCTGAGCAAATCCCAGTGGTGCTAACTAAAAATCCAGTTTGAGAGAGAGGAGTGCTGGAAACGGTCAGTGGCATCATTTGGGGTTCACTGAAGTTATGGAGAGGTTTGGGGAGTCGTGTCGTGTGTTAGTGGAAAACTGTTGTGTTTTTCAGTAGAGAAGGAGAAGAAAACACAAAAGGAAAGGGAGGAAAAATCGAAAACAAAGGCTTCGCATAGATACTTCCCTTCTTTTTATTTGTTTTCTTCCAATATGCAAGCCAAACAGTAAAATGAAAAAGAAATTTCTGCGGGTTTTTTTAAAACCCAGGAAAATCATGGGGAAAGAAAATGGGCCACTTGGGAGGGTAATCCCTTCTTAATTAAAAAGAAAATTTGTTTGCCTTTTTTTTTGGTTTGCCTTGTTTTTTTGATTTTTGCCTCTCCCTCCGGTATATTCAGTAAACCGGCTCTTCCTCTGTCCGCTTCTCTTCTTACGGATGGATATGCGATGCTGCAATTTTTGGAAGCAGGGAGAAATGAATCCTTTTCGGTAACACTGATTCAGACCTTGTCCTGCCCTAACTACGCGTTGTACATTATGCCGTACCTTGAGGCTAACGCACGGCGAGACTCCCCGGGCGAAGCCAGGCTGCTCCTGTTCCTGGGTATCGATGTGCAGCTCCGCATCCCGACGGAAAAAGGTACCTGGGAAGCTGAGGGGCTGTCGCAGGGTGGATAGCGATGCGTGACGTGCTGAGACAGCCAAAGAAGTGAAATTCAGCCTTTCCAGAACTAGGGGTGCACCATTCCCTTTTTCGTTAAACATAAAATATGCCGTAAGGACTAACTTGGATCTCCTCTGAGCAAACCCAAGGAATTCGGCTGATTGCTCTGGAGACAGGATCCTGTCTTGAATACCTAGGCAATGTTAATTAATACTCTCGTCTCGGATTTAATTCACCCTCAAACCTGTATGAGCCAATCTCACGTTAAAGTTCACTCTTTACAGACAAGTATTAAACCTATATATATTTGGGGTTGTACCTGTACAGTAGCACGTTTCATATCCGTTATCGAAGCTCTGCATTTCTTCCTCGTGCTTTTTCCTGTTGCTTTCTGCAATCAGCTCTACAAAACCAACACAGCAATACATGGGCAAAATAAACAAATATCTCCAGTTGAGGATTATGTTAACATGTTCAGTAATAAATGACAATTATTAGTCAATATATACAAATGACTTAATTCTTTTAACGCATCAGGCAATGCTGGAGATAAAGTATAACTTGGGAAATTGGTTGCATATTTCATTCTGAACGGAAGATGTGAAGAAAAATGTCAGAGCAAGCAAACACATCTGGCTCATTAACGTGATTATCTTTTCCCAGTAAAGAATCTCAAGCAGATTTGAATGGACACCAGAGCATCTCTATAAATCAGATTTAGCTCCCCACAGCAAGTGTTGGGGAAGCTGCCAGGCATCAGTTAACCTGTCCTTTGCAACATTTCTCTCGCTGCTAATTCCAAAAACATTGGAGCAATTCACGTGTAAAGACGTTTCCATAGTCCCAAATATGTCCTGCTTCCCAAACCTGATACTGGAATTAGGCATGGATTAATCTTCTGGCATCCAGCAAAAAAAACAGGAACTTAAATCTCTGTAAGTAGGAAAATAGATATTTTACTGACTTAGGATGAATGTTGACTTAGACGGAGGAATCTGTCCAGTGGGGAAAAATGAGGGCACATGCACGCCTTATCGTATATATGGTATAACATGGGAGTATTTGATTGACGTGGGGAGCATGCCGTTGGCTGGGGAAGGCTTCTCTCAGTGCGTGTTGGAGGGATGTACACGTGGTCCAGAAAGCCTCCGGGGTTGGGTTGGGTGGTTTGGGGGGGTTTTTTGCTATTAATGTTTACACACGTAGATGCAGCTCAGCAAGCTTTTAGAAAGGCTTTTGTAGGGATGCGTGTGTGGTGATGAAGAACCCCTGGCTCTGAGAGCACCTCCCCATCCCGCAGGGACTCACCACCCAGCGGCTTTCCCGCAGGATGACTTTTCCTCTTGCATCAGGGGCTGGGAGAGGGGGATGTGCTTGGTGTTTAACACAGCGAGGTCAGTCATCTGAAAAATTATTAACAAGACTTTTTATTATCTATGTTCCCTATAAACATCGTCCTCGACAGAGGAGCATCCAGCCAAATTACATCAATTCTCCAGGTCTGCGCACAACACCAATGGAAGACATTTATTTTGGTTATGAGTGATAAAAAAGAAGTTCAACTCCACGCCATAGCTTAGGACAGCATCTCGCTGAATTAGTCTGAAACCAGACCTGGCCTCTAAAATGTACTTTTAAAAATTGGTACCCGGAGATGCATGCTCTGATGCGATGTTTCCCAAGGCAGCAGTCGTGAGATCTGGTTCAGGCAAAGCGACCGTGGGAGCTCAGAGCTGCCGGATCGAAGGGAATGACGGGGATGGAGGGAAGCGGCTGATCGCTGGACTCACTGGGGATGCTCGTCTGACCCCGCCGCAGCACCCGTAACTGCAGGGACTCTCCTGCCTTCGAGGGGGTAAGGGGATGGGGTACCTGTCAGCACCTTCCCCTAATTACACTGCATCCTTTACGTGCAGCCTGCTCGCAAAGTCACCCTGAGCTTTGGCTATTTGGAAAAATCTCTGGGTTTCTGCAGGTAGGATAGTTTGCATTAAAAAAAAAATCCAGAATGACACGGTTATTCCTTCAAGCACTTAGCTTTAAATTATCTTCTGTTTGAAAAAATTGCAAGCCAAAACATTAAGTCAAGCCTAAGCGAGAGGAGGTGCTGCAGGTTGGAGGCAGGACAGGTTTTTTCAGACAAATCAGAGACATTGACTCTTTACCACCGCGTAAGTGGGACGGGATCCTCCCTCGCTGCGGAGACAGGGCCAGGACTGCCACAAATCAGAATTTTTCCAGCGTTTTCTGTCCTTGTAAGTTTTTTTTTTTTATGTGCTAGAGAAACTGGGCAGCGTTCTCCTATCTTGGGATTTGTTCCTATAGTTTCCAGGGGAGTTTTGCCCAAGTCCTCGTTTTCTTCCCCTATTAAAGTACACCCTTACCTGAGAGAGGATGTAGACATTTGATACTTAGGCTTAGAGTCACAAAGGCATTTAGGGTTTCATATTCCTCTGATTGTATTTTTTTCATGTGTTATAGACATTTTTTTAATTCAACTACTGCTTAAACGTAGCATTTATGTAATAATTTGATTTTTTATGTATTATTTATACAATAATTTCACATGAAGTATGCACTTGTTGCAAAATTCCATGGAAAACTGCAGTAATTCTTAGTGCAGGAGTGTCTACAGGGTTGCCTAAGGTGGGGAAGGAGCAGGCAGAGCTCTTCCCGGAGGGATTGTCCCTGGGCACGGAGAGGACTCTTCCTCCATCCCTGCCATGGCAGCGTTCCCACTCTCGCCTGGACCACGCTGGCTGTCCCACCGGCACGGTGCCTTTGAACATCTCACAAGTGAGGTTCTCGTGGAGGATAACGGGTGAGATGCCACAAATGGGATAACTCCGTCTGTTGGCAGAGTCAGAGGATGAGTGCAGTGCGGGTCACGAGGTCCCCGAACGTTGTCGCTGCCGCAGCATGCTGGCACGTGGCTGGAGTCGCTCCTCGGGTCCAGCCCCAAGCGATACGCCTCTGCAGAAGAGCCCAGCTCCATCACAGTCCCACATCCCTTCCTCCCAGCTTCACCCCCTGCCGTGCCGAGGAGAGGGAAAGGAAGGACGGTAAAGGTAAAGAACTTGCATTTCTAGAAGGGAAAATAATAGGCATAGCCGAGACACTGCTCTTCCTCCATGCTGCAGAGCAAATGTTAAAATATTGCCCCTGCCAGCTGCGTGGGAATCGGTGGAGCTGCAGCCTGGGGATGCTGTGGGTCCCCGCCACTCACCCCCCCACGCGTGGGAGATGCCGTTAACCGACTTCTAGGAGATGGTGTCCAGGGCAGATCCCAAAGAACCCCGGGTTTGACAAGTTGGGTGCATTCCCTTGGCCGAGGATCCCGGTGCCAGCGCTGGGCGTGAGTCCTTAACCTCCGGTGGATCCCGGGAACACCGGGGGGAATAGCTCTAAACCCCATTTAAATACGGAGCGGGGAGGAGGGAGAGGGGAACATTTATTAACATCTAATCCTGTTAAGGTTTTCTACACCATATGTCTGAGCAACAGAACATGTGAAATGTGTACTAATTACTCCTGCCTGTGTCATGTGTGTATATTTTATATGCAGTCCCTGACCTTTTTGTTAATAACTTCACATTATATTCATTGACCTGAAACAAATTGAATTCAGTGGCACTCACTCAAGAATTGAATTACATAGTCTTCTTAATTGGTCTCTTATTTAAATGTGGAAAAGTAACAGTTTACCACCTGTAATTTTTTTTTTTTTTTTCCTTAAGAAATTCCTGTGGAGAGCGTGCGTGTGTGTGCTGGGGGGAATTATCACAGAAAACCCAAGCTCGGCGTGCCCCACAGAGCAGAACCCCCGCCCCGATAAAAGTTTTGTCCCTCTGAAGCAGACCCACTTGTAAAAAGTCTATAAAAGCACCCAAATAATCTCCCCTCCTCGGGGGAAAGGGCAGCACCGGGGGCGAGCTGCCCCCCAGCTCCCGGGAGCCCCCCAGACCAGGTGAGCATCCTTGCTCCTCTCTGCTCAGCACCCATCCCCAGGAGCTGGGTATCCCCCCACCTTTACTGGGTCCCATCCCCAGCCTCCTTGTCCGTTCCTGACCGCAG
>NW_009601995.1:18057-24830 GCF_000690535.1 Cariama cristata | reverse complement strand
CATGGAGGAGAGAGGGACCAGCTGAAATTTCTCCTTCGCTTTTATTCTTCCGATGCCGAGTTAATTGCCAAAGCTGCAAAGAAGAGACTTACTCTTTACTTACTATATTTAACTTAAAAATGCAAATGTTATTAGTGTCCCGATCATTGATAAGAGTGCCTTTGTGCCATGCTTTAACCTCTATTAGGGGGGATTATGAGAACGTATCCACATTGGCATTTTCTAAGTGTCACTATGACAGCACTTGCTGCACAAATGCCTGGCTGTCACACTGAGGTTTATCACCAGGTTTTTTCCTGCGAATGCAGACTAATAAGCCCAGAAATTACAATTGCCTCCCTGCCGAATCTGTGATAGGCGGAAATAATGATATCAGTGCCCTGCTAATCTCCTTGCCTCCGCGCTTGGCACCATCCTATTGAGTCACCTGTCATACGCCGCTTTGATGAGGCGAATTCAATCTCTCGGCTATAATGACAATGGAGCCATTTTAATGTTTGGAAATGATTATGTGAAGGTTTCTCTTTGCTCTGTCTTGGCAAGCAAACCAGGTCAATGTTCAGGCTGTGTCTCCCGCCGCCGCTAACGACTTGGAAGGAGCCAGGCTGTATTAAGTGAATGTGCCAAGTTATTAGAAACAAGACGCTGAAGGCCGCTTCACGGGGGTGGGGGGGAGACTCTTTTTATTTCCTTTTTCACAGCAAAGCATGAGCCTGAGAAGATGCTTTATAGACGTGAGCATCTCGCACACCTACGTGGTCCCCAGCGGCAGCGTACTGGGATGCGTGAGCTCGGCACGCTGCATGCACGGAGCCGCAGCCACCTCGCAGCACCCTTGGGTGCCCCCAAGCATACATCCCCTGCGGCCGTTGTGTTACCTTTGGTGCTCTGGAAACTTTCCCAGCACTAATCCCAAGGTTGCTACTCCAGGATGGGTGCAAGGGTAGATGCAGGAGCATCCCCAGCCCCGACAGCATTGTGCCACATGCACAGCTCGCTCCTCGACGGCTTGTTGGGTAAAGTGTGATGTGACACGGAGCGGGCAAGGGACCCCTTCGTTTCGTGGGGCAAAGCCTGGTGCGTTCTGGTGATGCTTGGCCATGCCAGTGGTCAGCCGGATCAGCACCGGTGGGTTGCTCCCATGTTCAATACTCCACGTTGGGTAGTTACGTTGCTGGTACTGGCGGGCAGGGCAGGGCTGGCTGCTGAATTTGCCTTCAGAGAAACCTCTAAGCTCTTGATGAGGGTTTCTGCTGCATTGCTGGGTAGGAGCTGTGCTGATTTTGCCTTATCTTTATTTACCAGCCCAAGGGAGAGAGGAGCAGAACTGCGGCAGGGGCTGGAGCAAGGAGAGCAGGGGTGCTGGCTCAGGGCACCGCAGGAGCAGCCACGCATGGGCCATCGCCTGCCATGTTGGGTTTTTCTTCAAAAATTCAAGCTCAGAGAAACTTCCCCCTCCTCTGACTGCAATTTGTCATGAATTGCAAAGACTAAAAAAACATGCCCAAGTAGGAAAAAAAAAACAAACCCACACCCTTTCTGCCCAGCCCAATGTATGCAAAATGTATTTGCGAATCTCTGTGTTTGCACAACCAGTTGCAAGGAGCTTAAAGTCTGTCTAACTTAAAAAACCAAGCACTAAAACCTGTTAGAAGACAGGATTAGTCCCTCCAGTCTGCTCCTGTCTTGGGTTAATAAATGGGGAAGTGAGCGGATCTGCTGGTGGGGAGATGCGTGCCGGAGGCAGGCTGGGCAGAGATGGAGAGAGTCCCACGAGGTGCAGGGAGTCACGCACGTGACTCCTACCCGTGTTGATTTCAGTTAATTTGGGGGTAGAGAAACTAGATTTCTTCCCTTTTCATGTGTCTGTCTCTCTGATGTCAGTGGTCTCTGAAACCAGGTCTCAACCTAACCTTTAAACATGAGCTGAAACACTTTATTTGTTTATTTTGATGTAAAAGGAAAAAAACTACATTTCTTCAAGCTGTCGGAAGTCCCAGATTCACAGAGGAATGCATCTCAGGGCTAAATAAAGGTTTAAAGTCATCTTGGAGAAGTATCAGAGCCCACAGCTGGAATTCCATCGGTTGGGTACAATTTGGGGGATCTCCATGCTGCCGGGGCTGCCTCCCGGACACTCTCTTCCTGGCATCTCTCTGGCAAGGTCATACGAGATGTGGATAATGTGGATGTGGCTCAATCCTGCAGAGATGTGCAAGTTCCGACTGGAAGAGGTGCTTCTCATATGGTCTTCATCGCTGTTCCCAGGCTTCCCCAGCTCTCAGCCCAGCCTCTGGCATCAATCGCGGTGTGGTACCCACTGGGGCCAGGCAAGGGCACGCTGCACCCAGCGTGCTGGGGGCTTTTCTTCATCATCTTCCTGCTGGCGTTCACTGTTGTGTTATTAGTATTTATTAATATGACATTAATTTTCTGAAATCTTGACCAACTCTTTGATAAGGGAGGAATAAAGAAGTAGAATTTCAGATGTCAAGCTTTTATTAACGAAAGTGTTCAAGGCCATCTCTGGATGGATATTACAGGCTGCTTTCACTCTGCTCTTCAGTTTATGAAAAGCAATTGTTTAGCTGTATAGAGAGTATAGAGCAGAATCAAATTGACCTGCGTGATACAGAAAGTAGCACTGAGCCCATTTAACTAAGGGTCCTTTGAAAGAAATCTTTTTTATTATAGATGAGTGCTGAAATTATTTCAAGGAAGTGATTATCTGTCTAATAATTTTAAATGCATGAGTGACTTCCACATATAAAATTAAGGCAGCCCAAGGCAGCAGATTCGGAGATAGACTTAAAACACGGGAAGCAGCACGGTGACACAAATGCTCAGGGCTGTTCCCCCAATATTTGTTTTTAGGGATGCTCCTGATAGGAGCCTGGCCCTGTGCAGTCACTCTGGGGGGGATGAAGTTGGTGGGGATGGATGTTTGGATGGGATGGACGCTTGGATGAGGTAGGCGCTTGGATGGGATGGACGTTTTAACGGGATGGATGCTTGGATGAGGTGGATCTTTGGATGGGGATAGATACTGGGATGGAATGGATGCTTGGATGAGGTCAGTGCTCGGATGGGATGGACACTTGGATGGGATGGACGTTTGGAGAGGATGGACACTTGGATGAGGTGGATGTTTGGATGGGATGGACGTTTCGATGGGATGGATGCTTGGATGAGGTGGATCTTTGGAGGAGGATAGATGCTTGGATGGGATGGATATTTGGAGCAGATGGATGTTTGGATGGGATGGATGCTTGGATGGGATGGACGTTTGGATGGGGTGGACGCTTGGATGGGGTGGATGTTTGGACGAGGTGGACATTTGGACAGGGTGGGCGCTGGGATGGAATGGACACTTGGATGGGATGGATTTTTGGATGGGATGGATGCCTGGATGGGATGGATGCCTAGATGGGGTGGACACTTGGATGTCGGTGTTTGGGGTACAGAGGTTCCTCTGGTTTTGGTTACATCCTTGCAAGCCCAGGGGAGCCCAGCTCGGGGCTGCCTTCGCCCTGCACATCTGGGCAGCCTCGGGATTCACAAGCCCCACGCGTCCCCACGTAGTGGTGGGGCTCGGCACCACCACCCCCCCCCAGCCCGCACCCCTACATCTCCCTTAATTAAGGCAACCAATTTAATTAGGGCGGCGCCCCGCCGCAGCCGCCCCGTGTGGACGCATCAAAGCCCGCATGGGGCGCACGTGGGGGGCGGCACGCGGGCAGCGCAATTACCCAAGTTAAGAAAACATCCCTGTAATTAGCGAGGCAACTCTAAGCACAAGGAATGGAAATTAGTCACAGCGCAATAAATTAGTCGGTGCATATATTACGTGCCGTGAGCACCCCGGGGGCCTCCTGTTTGCAAGGCTTTGGTTTGCAACCCCATGCCTCTCAATAAAGCATTCATCCCTAGATGATTATGTTCCAGCAAAAGGAGTTTTTAACTGAATTACAAATTTTCTTTTCTAATTCTTTTGTAGGCAGAATTGGGATCCCTCACTTTTTTCTATCTTCTTTTTTTTTTTTTTTGAAGGTCCAGGGAGCAAAGCCACTTCCCTCCCCCTTCAACCAATAATTAATTTTCAGCTTTTCAGGGTGCTTCAAGACCCTGCATTGTTTGCTTTAATTAGGAGCAGTAGTTAAGGAACTATTTCAAAATCCCTCCCCAATTTTGAACTATTTTAGCTGTCGTTTCTTTACCGGGGGAAGAAAAGGGGAGGGCAAAGCAGGAAATTGGACTGTAGCAGCACATAACATTTGCATCAAAATAATACAGCCGGCAACAGAAAATCACAATCACATCACTCAGAAGGAAGGAACGGAATACAAATTAAAGGAATAATGTAAATTTTTTGCCATTAAGCTTCAATGACCATTTGAAATGGTGCAAGGCACAAAGGTTTTGATGAGCATCATCCAGTTTGATTATTCATACTTGTGCTTCTGCTTGAATTAAAGTAGGAGTGCTAGAGCCTGTTAGAGCAAAATATTTGAATTGGTAGTGAACTCTCACCTTTACTTGCATCCATTTACTTTTCAAATGAATACCAGATAAGTTAGTGCATTTTATAATCGGCCTGTTTTCCAGTGAGTGCTGTCATTACATACCAATTTCTTTTAGAAGTGCTTCCTAAGAAACATTAAATACTTACAAATAAGGATCTGTCCATCACCGCCAGCAATCCTATTTGAGCAGCGTTAGGCGACTCAGGCAGGTTGCGTGCCCTCCCTTTGATGATTGTGTACACGACTTCTCTGGCCCCGTACGTGGCCGCTAACGCCGGTTTTAAACCCGGTTGGTTACCAACCCAACAGGGTCTGGTCCTCACCGGGCTCTGTGCAAACACCCAACCAGTTTGCAAACTGCCCTGCCCGGCTAACGCCTGCCCTTGCCTTGCTACTTGCAAGGTGGGACCCACTTTCAATCTAAAGCGTGATATTTTCTTTTCTTTAGGTAGCATCACTGCCACCTTTGAAAAACAGAGCAGACGTCCCAAGGAGCCTGGGGTCAAAGCCAAGGCTGGGGGAAGACCTGTAGCAAAGGTTGAGCCAACCGGTCCCACCGATGGTGATGCATCTGGTGCGCAGGCGTTGCAGAGTCGTGCACAGGAACATCCTTGGCTTTAATTATCCAGATTTGCCATCAGCAGGTATGAGAAGAAAAAGCATTTTAGCATTTGGAAGCGTAACTGCCCACGCCTGAGCGTTATCCCTCGACTCCCGACCTGCAGGGTGGCATGGCGTGGGGACGTTGTTTGCTGGGGCGGCAGGACAGCACCGTCACCCTGTGCCCACTTTCTTCCCTAAGTGATCGCTGCTTTATCCTATTTCTAGTACTCACCATCATGATCGCTTGCCGAGAGGAAAAATGAGAGGCAAGAGTGGTATTTAATGTGGTTTTCAGACATCGTGTTGTGAATAATGATGGATGCAGAGAAAAAGCAAGGAGCGTTAATGTGGGGTAGCCGGATGCTGACCGCCTTGAAGAGGCTGGCAAGTCCACCGTGTGCCTAAACGAGAGCAAAATTGGCCAGATGTTTGTTTACCGTGAAGATAGAGTAGGATTTTAAAATTGAGCTTTTTGTAAAAGAAACATATTTTATATTAACTTGGGATTTCTCCTTTAAGGAAAAAAAAAATAATCAGTATATTCCAGTGGTCAGATTTCAGATTGCTTATACACAACTACAGGTCCAGATTTACAAACAGAGACCAGCCAGCCCTGGGAGTTCATCAGCGTTGTGTGCACTAAGGTGCACGCACAGATCTAGCGGATTACACCCAGTTACTAACGTGTGGTTCACGCCTTAATCCAAAGTTTAAAAGGCAACCTTGGACTAAGGGATGCATTTAGGTGATTCCTCTGTGGGAATCCTACTACCTTAGTGCTCAAAATCACCACAGCAAAAGCCTTTTGCTGCCTTCGGTACCCATTACGGGAAAGATCTGCAGGGCTGGGCCAAGAACTTGAAGGAATTTTAATAATCTGATGGACTTTTTCACTGTGGGAAAGTGCTGTTGGCTGGGGCTTTTGGAAAAAAATGGGAATTTGGGGATAGCCCACTGCTGCAAGGAGAAAAGCCCCAGGTCCCTGTTTTCCCATCTGCATTCACAGTCCCGTGCTGGTGCTATCCATGAGTTTTTCCTGACAGTCATTTGTATCTCATCATCCCTCGGCTTTGGCCAGCCTTGGGCCAGGTTTGATGGCTGACGGAAGCCGTGACCCATTTTTACACCCCGGTGGGTGCTGGCCATGGGCATCTGGAGCAAGCCGGGCTCCTCAGCAAACGCTGCTGAGCTTAGCTTTGCTGCCCTGTCCTGGGCTTAGCAGGTTATTCCTAACGAGCAACGAGCTGGGCATCCCACTTAGATTCATCCTTCAACTCCATCCAGCTTGGAGATGTCAGCGGAGCTGGCAGCACCGGCAAGGACAGCATTGGTGACTGTGGATGGGGTGTTGGACAGCAATTATTTTGCTTTTCTCTTCTGGTTTAACTCAAGGAGCCCCATATGCTTTGGTAACCACTGCACGGTTAAAGTGCAGGCACTGACGTGGGGGTCTTGGGGCTGTGGACCCCGGGTTGCCTCCCCAAACTCCCTCCGACCTCGGGAGCTCACGAGCAGGGTCCGCTCCTGCCTGTCCGGGGTCTGCCCCTCCGCACGGGTTTGCAAACATCCCGCTGTTGGACAAACTGGGAGCTGTGGGATGTTTTACCCTGGTTCGCTTTGGTGCTTTATGAGATGCCTTTTATTAAA
>NW_009601995.1:13638-17900 GCF_000690535.1 Cariama cristata | reverse complement strand
GGGGGGGGGGGGGGAGGAACAAACCCTCAATGCAACTACACATCAAAACCAAACAAACCTGCGTTTTAGCAATTTTTAAGCAATCCATCAGAAGCTAATGAAGGCCAGGTTATTTAAATGATAAAGGACAGGGAATGAATGCATACCATTGTCTCTGCTGCTTTTTCCAAGGTGATCTGGGTTAAAACCGTGCTCTCGGGGTTAATTTTGAGCTGCTTTTCTTTTAAAAATGTTTTTTTCCTTATTGACACAGGAGGGTTGATTTATGTAATATCCATAATAATTCCCAGATTTCTGTAGATTACAAGGTTATCCCCATGAATGGCTCTGCTGGCAGAGGGACGGACTCCACGCCGGCCTCCTGCCCCGCACCGACGGGGAGAGCGGGGTCCGGCCCTCGCCGCTCGCCCTCCTGCTCCCCCGATGCCTGTGGTCCTTCTTCCGTTAATTAAGGATGCTTCATACCCAGTGCTCTGGGGTGCAATTAAAACCAAATAAAATAAAAAGACAGCATGGAAAAGTGTAGCCCTGCTCTTTCCTTCCACTTTTTTTCCCCTCCTTGGTGTCTGTGTTGCCTTTTCATCCCCCCCCCCCCCCCCCCGGATGATTTCTGGGGAGCACCAGCACCAACCCAGCAGGAGCTCGGACCTGTTGCCCCCATCCTGTTTTCCCTGAATGGGGGGAATGGGTCCCTCCCCATTCACGTATGGGGTCACATCCATGCACATGAGCCTGGTGATGCCATGGGGTCTTTCCTGTCCCCATCAGTAGTTTAATAAACCAGCTGAAGAAAGACCAGTTTGGGGTCCAGCTCTCTAAAAGAGGTCTCCCAAACCTGAAAGACCCAGTCCTGGGGATGGAGAACAATGCCTGCCACCCTACCAGTCCTAAGCAGTGGCAAACCAAGGCTCTGATCCCTGAAACTCTTGAAATTTGAAATACATCTGTAATAACCGGGAGGTTTCCCCATGCCTCGACCCAGGGGCACCAGGCACAGGAGCTGGGGACAAGACCAAGGGTGAGATGCCAGCGGTCAAGGCAGGCGAGGGAAGATGCTTCTCGGCACTGCCGCCTCCCGTGCATGCCTGCAGGACCAAAGAAAGCCTTCGGGAAGAATTGTAACCTTGGACTTGGCTGTTCCAGGTTAGTTCTCTCTCTCTACTGATGGGTTTTTTTCCTCCCTTCCTTGGGTTTTCTGCTGCTTCTTCTCTCCTCAGCACTTCAAAGCCCCACTCTCTTTCCAAGCACTTTACCACGTCCTTGTTATCCGGACGCGAACTCTCCTAAGCCGTTCCGTCAGGCGCTGGCGTGCGTGTGGGCAATCACAAATTTATGATGATGCTGAGACTTCGGGGCGAGGAAGCCGAGTGCGTTTCTACCACAAACCACTGCTTTCAGGGATCATTCCACTTGACTGACTGAGAAGAAAACTGCTCTGATAGAAACTATGTCATAATAGTTGGGAACTGGATAACAATGCCCTACCGACGGAGCTGATTTATTCTCGTATGCCAGCGCGGGGAATTGGTATGCACCAAAGCAGAAAATGGAGCTTGCTTTTCAAAAGTGTTTAAAATTAAGCGACTCTGGAGTCACCAACCGATTATTTAGGTAATCTTTCAGCGGCCAAACCGTCCCATTTCATTAAGGCCGGTGCTATTCTGCAAAGCAAATATTGCATAGGATCAAAATGAAGCTGCCTCTTCCCCCATTAAACTTTAACTTTGCTTATCAGCTCCCCGCAAGGAAGCACCGGCCGGAGGCTGTAAAGGTGCTGGTGCCTCATCGGAGTACCTGGGGGGGAAAAAGTGATGAAATTTAAGAGCAGCAGCCTGAGTGATGATGAGAAGAATGACATACGTTATGGATTTACTCAGAAATTATGAACATCTGCCTAGGTTTGCTTTGGGAAGAAAGAAATGAGGGGACTGCCTGAAAGCGAGGGCCGAGCATCGCTGCCGGTGCTCGGGACGAGGGACCGGAGGGTGGCACGGGGTGACACAGCAACCGATGGACAGGTCCTAGAATAAACCCCCCTGGCTATGGCTGGGTGTTAAGGCATGGGGGGACCCCCACCCTCCGCATCCATACCGCTGCATCTGCGTGATGGAGGTGCAAGAGCACGCCCGCCCTTATTCTTGCGGTATTTCATGTCTGTAACCCACAGGTGGGTATGTAGCATGATATTATTGATGGGTTATGGGGGAGCATGGGTAGTTTGTGCGCACATTTGCTTTTCCCCAGGACTTTTATGCCAGGAGAGGAACAAGACCTGGCAGACAAGCGACTGCTTGCAGAGGGTAGCTCAGCACCCACCCCAGCACACGTTCTCGGTGCATGCATCTCACGCTCAGAGCCCTGTCACCACCTCAACCCAACCTATTCTGCAAAGGAAAAAAAGAAACCTATTTGTGCAGGGAACAGCATTCCCTCACCCTCCGAGGCATCCGTTCCAGCTGCCCGCTGCTCCGGGCTCCTCCGCAGAGGAAGGACAGGAGCAGGCAGGAGGACCAGAGTAGAATTAGTTCCCGCAGGCAGGTCTCAGCTGGGAAAAAGTGATCTCCAGCTCAGGTAATTTGTCCGTCTTTTTCCTTGGTTATCTTGAGGGAAAGGGATAGGACAGGGTTTAAAAGCAAGCCTGAGGATCACCGATGTTGCTACCAGAGGAAAAAGAAGCGAGGGAGGTGAGAAATGCTGTCATGAAGAGCTGAGCGGGGATGATGTGTGATGGTGTGTGCTGGGAAGGGCTTCTGGGGCTGAGGGATGTCAAAGAGACATCCTGGAAGGGCTGGATGTCGGGTTTTGTTCAGAGGAGGTTCGCTATAATACGTTTTGACGGGTCTGAAATTGGTCCTACGGAGGCCAACAATGAGGGCGAGCAGAAAATCCCCCTCCCCAGGCACCCCCGTGCCGGGGGTGACCTGCCGCTCAGCCGATGCTGGGGAGATAAACCCTGCCAAGCTGTCACTCTTCCCGGCACGGCCTTGGCCAGCACACCGGTATTTCGGCTCAGCGGTGAGAAAAGCTGGGGCTGCACCTCGTGGGGCTGGCTACCGGTGGGGGGAGGTCTCCACCCTTGGGGAATTTAGAGAATTTCGTTTAATTCTGGATTTCCAATTTGGTTTTCTAGGGAAGGAGGCGAAGGCCATCGCACAACCGGCCGGTCCATGGACCTCCCGAAGGCAGTGCGTTGCCCAGAATAACAAATATCTTCCAGTTCCCCATCCCAACTGGACGCTGTTTTGAAAAAGTAATATTTTACAATTACTCTGATGCCAGTTCCACCCGGATGCTAAAAAGCAATTATTGCATAGGTTTTTGTTACTCTGTTTTCCCCTGGCGTACTTTGTGCGGCTGGAGTTGGCTTATGCGATAAATGGACGACGTTCAAAAATATGACTCCTCTGAACTTTTTAACCTTACACGAAAGGGAGGAATTCTAAGAGCAATGGATAAAATTCAATTAACTGAGATGACAGAAAATAATCTACTAAGCGAATACATCAGGCAATTGGAAGCTTTCATACCTTTCAAAAAGGAAATAACCTATTTCTTTCCTTGTTATCTAATGACACAGGAGTTTATTTCTCTGGAAGCAGTTACAAATCTACCTAATGGGGCCTAAATGGTGTTGCCAGGCAATTAGGCGTTTATTGTGTAGCTAATTCTTTCATTTCCGTCACTGGCGATTGTCATTACAAAAACGCAGGACTCCCGAGCTGCCCCCTCGGCCCAGAGCCTGCGTTTGCACATAGCCACACGCGTGTGCACCTGGGTATACGTCCACACCCGTATGCCCACACACAGCTCTGTGGGTGTATATGCATACACCTGCATGGCTGTGATTTATGGTCAGTGACGTGGCTCGTGCATCGCCTTTCAAATCTCCGGTTCCCTTACCCGGACCGGTTAGCCCTGTCCAGAAGGTCATCCACAGCATCCTCCCCGTCGTGGGAACATCGGGTTCCCCATGCATCACTGCCTTTATCACAGCAAGGGGATATCAGGGAGGGAAGGTGCAGGCTCTGTGCTTGGTGCATGGTCCCCGCAGTGCCCGGCACCAGGGATACGCCTGACCACCGGCTACCGCAGCTGCAGCAAGTTTTGGGGAGGAAGGAGCTCCATTCCTTTCCCCGTTCGACTTCTGTATTCGTCACCACGGCCAAGGGTGCAGATAACCGCAGAGGCCTGGCACGCACGGGCAATTTGATCCCTTCTGTGCTTGTTATCCATCTTGCAAACTGCCCGCCTTGGGCCTCAAA
>NW_009601995.1:13067-13560 GCF_000690535.1 Cariama cristata | reverse complement strand
GCCTCTTCCAGAGCGATGCCGGCTGCTCGCTCCAGAGCCCGTGCTGGTCCCCTCCGGGGAGAAGGGGGGGTCGGGCACTGCGGGAGCTTTCCAGGAGAAGGCATCGTCTGTGACTTTACAGCCAAAAATTATTTGGATTTTTCTCACTGAAATATTTTATTTTGCAGAAATCAGTCTTGGCCAAACTGGACACTTGCATAGAGCTCCGCACACGTGGCTCCTACAGACGAGCATCACCGGCCTCTGAGCAGTGAAGGCCAGGGCTGGGGTGGGTTCTGCAGCCCCCAGCCCCCTGCAAAGAGGGACAAAACCCCTTCCTGGCAGTGGGGAGCTGCAGCGTGCCCGGCAGCGCCGAGCGCTGGACGTTGGTGAATCTAGCCGGGATGCCACGGTGAGGAGATGGCGATGCTGGTGGCAACACCTTCCCCGAACCCTCACAGTTCGGGGGCCCCCGTCCTCCCAAGGCCACGTCCAGTGGCTCCCGCTCGGGGCG
>NW_009601995.1:12653-12962 GCF_000690535.1 Cariama cristata | reverse complement strand
CCCGTCCCCGCGGCAGCCTTGCTCAGAGCATCCCCTGCCTGCACCGCCCAGCGTTGGACCACACGCTGCTGGGCTGTTTTCTCTATTTTTAATGATACTATCGCTCAGTTCCCTTGTAAGTTGCTCTAGCAATAATTAGGGGTTGCTAATTAAAAACGCCAATAGAGTACAAGCTTTGGCTGAAATACAGTAATTGTGCCAAAGTTATTTAAGCCAACCCAACTGGGTTAGTCTGAGCCCCTTCCCTGGGGGTAACGTGGCTGTTGTGCCCCCGTCCAGGGCTCCTGGGGATCGTGGAGCCGCAGGACC
>NW_009601995.1:6627-12502 GCF_000690535.1 Cariama cristata | reverse complement strand
CTGGGAGCCAGCGTGAGTGGGAATGTGGCGATGTGGAGCCCTGATGTCCCCTCGGGGTCCCCTGCAGCATCGCCATCGCTAACCTTGGATGTGCCTGGGCTGGATCAGTCCCTCACCGGCCACCGATGCTGGTTGTGCCTCCCTGGGAGCCAGCTGGTACGGGGAGGGGGGGACTACAGTCGAAGATCCCCCCCCTCCAGGCACCCACGAGGAGAGCACGGTGCTGGGATAACAGACTCGCCTTATCGCCTTGGAGTGAGCTGCATTGTGGCAGAGAAAGCCCGTCAGCCGTCCGGAGGACTGAAATAACAACCGTTATCTCGTCATCTATCGACTGTCTTCTGCGGCTTACCGTTCTAAAAGGTAAGAGCTCTTTTTGAGGAATTAATGTAGCTACACGGAGGTATTTAAGGCCAGGGTTGCTATTACCAGTTGGGAAGGGTTGTGTTAATGAGATGATACTGCAACAGCACGGGGAGGGGGAAAGCGATGCTCTGGACCCCAGGAGCACGTGCGAGGGGAATGAAGCTGTTTCAGAGAGGCTTCGGGGACTCCGCTTCGTTTGCCTGCTGGTGCTGCTAATGACGGTGAAGTGCTTCCTCTCCCAGCGGCATCCAGGATTTGGAAGCCAAGCTTTATGATGTTTTTAAAAATAACAGTAACTTTGAAACACTTAGGCTATTTTTTTTGTTTGCCGTCCGGTTCGCTGTTGAGGACTTTAGCATCCTTGTGCATGCTAGCACTTTTCTCAGGAAGCCCTGCTCCAGCAGCTGGGGATTTTGGGGAAACCATCAACATTCCAATAAACCTCATCCCCCGGAGGGTGGGGTGAATTTAAGGGATGCTTGTGCGAGCCGCTCTCAGGAAGGCAGCTCTGGGAAAGAGGAGCAGGACAGGGCAAGGCAGAGGCAACCCAGGTTTTCAAAGCCCCATGAGATCCATCCGTGGTTCAGGGATGCCACGTGTGAATTCGCAGACTGTACCCACCCCCCTCCTTCCCCACTTCTGCACATATATTCTTATCTCGTAATTACAGGCTGCCCTACGTATAGGGGCATTTAAAACACGTGGAGCTAACCCTGCAAACCTTTTCCAGGGCAGGGAGGGTTTGCCGAGTTCAGGGCCCATGTTATTGACAATGATGATTGAAAATAATCCTCTAAGTCAGTATTAGGGTCGGGCCTTCTGTGTAAATCTTTATTTAGGCGCCAGAGATGTCACCTTTTCAACGCCATAGGCTGTAACAGCTCCTTTATAAAGTAAATGCATAGGGACTGTTAAGTCGCTGGATTATAAGGTTGGCACCCATGCATACTGAGTCTGCTGAGTCTAAACCTTCCTGAAACTTTCATTAAAAAATGAATATAAATGTTCAACGCATTCGTAACCCACCAAACCAGGCTGTTTAGAATATGGCTTTGCCCCCTGGTAATGCCACCAGGCACCCCGGGCCCATCAGCATCCTCCAGCTGGTTTTGACCCAAACTGGACCGGTGTCCGAGAACAGCAATGACAAAAGTTCAAAGTCAGCTGGGCTTTAAAGTATTTTTAATTAAATAGATGTGAACAAATCCAAAAGTATTACTGGAGGTCCAGGCAGCGCCTTTAGAGCTGTCGTACCGGTGTAAAGCTCTGGGTTCTGAATTTGAATCTAGAGCAATTTTTTTTTTTCTCCAGGTGAGCGGGACCCTATGCCCCAACTCCCAGGGCGATGGTTTTGGAGTCGCTCGGCAGAGCAGGTCCCCTTTGGTCGAATTCTGCAAGCGGAGGAGATGGGTGGCCCTGCCCAGGGAGGGGGAGGTGTTGCAGCGATGGGAGCAGAGCCCTTCCAGCCACCCTGGGCGACCACAGCCGAGGACCACAGCAGGTCCCCAGGGAGCAAACCTTGTCCCCAGCAAACATCCCACACAGCTGGATGGCACAAGCGATGCCGGAGTTGTTGTGTGGCCGTGGCGGAGGCTCCATGGGCGTTGGGCATCTTCCCCGCCACGGGGAAAGTGTTGTCAGCTCCTTACCCGGGCTCTGAGCTCAGGAGCATCCTCCGACCTCAGGAGCATCCTCCACCAAGGCTTCCCCAGATCAGCTCTAGGGAAAGCTGACCTCCGCAGAAGAAAGCAGCTCTTCGGGGGAAATCTGCACCCCTTAAAATGCCGGGGTCTGGCAGGGTGGGTGCCCGACCCTCCGCAGCACCCGCTCTCAGCAGGGACTGACCCCCGTCCCTCACCGGGTTTTACCCCCCCGCCCCGTATCAGCAGAGCGGTGTGGGTGGGATGCACGCCACGTTGCACAGCTTTCAAAGAGCACTTGCAATCTCGTTATCAGTTGCAAACATTTAATACGCCCAGGTAAATTAAGAGCATGCTTAATTTCTTATCGTAGTTTTCACTTTTTGGTTTTTTTATTTTTTTACGGAGGAACTTTCTTTTGTGGGGATTTTTGTTTTGCGTTCTCTTATTGTGTCAGTCTGCTGATAAAAGCGTGTCATGGATTGCATTGTGCTGTTAATTTTCCTTTTGGTATGCTTGCTACAATGACTTATTTTGTGTCTGATATATTAGTTATCCAATTTTTGTAAGCTGATTTTAAATATGTTACTACGCAAACTCTTTTTACAGCCTGTGCAGCTTTTGATTATGAATGAGTGCAGAGATACACGCAGGAGTATTATTTATATAAAATATATAAGCAGGAAGAATCTTCATAAATCACAAAATGCTATTATCCTCGGGGTTCATGACAGCCATATCTTTTTTTTCTTACAGAAAACCAGAATACATTAAACACCCCAGGCATCCGAAAGGGACGTTTCAAAAACTGTACAATTGCTCTATTTATTCAATTCATTTAGTGGGTAGCATTTAATATCTAAAGTCTGTTTTACACAAATAAATCTTAAAATTAAGATTTAAGCAAGAATTTATTAAGGGAAGCTACTGTATCTGCCTGTAGTAATATTATGGTTTATGACCTGAGGAATACGGTATTCAATCCTGGAGGGAGAGCTTTCAGAAAGCAATTTTACATAAGGCTCCACTGGCGATCTTGTGCCTGTTTGGGAGTATCTGTGTGTGTACAGGCACGCACGGAGCCTTCCTCGCTGAGCAGCTCTGCTGAGGCCATGCCTGGACTGGGATGCTCACAGGAGGACCGGGATGCTCCCAGGAGGACCAGGATGGTGCAGAAGGACCGAGATGCTGCAGAAGGACCAGGATGCTGCAGAAGGACCGGGATGCTGCAGAAGGACCGGGATGCTGTAGAAGGACCGGGATGCTGCCAAAGGACCGGGATGCTGCCAGGAGCATCGTTGCCCTGCAATGGCACCTCACTAGCTCTGTTACAGAAAACCCTTGCTTGGGTTGCACTAATCAATAGCTGTGCCTAACAGTTTACTATACCATTTAATTAAACAAATTCACCTTTTGAAGGAAAATCCATTGCAAGCAATTTAGATTCTGGTGTATTGTAACCTTTTTTGAGGTTACTAGTGCTTTTAACTACTGTCTAAAGTGCATACAGTATTAATTAGCATATTTAGGATTAAGTAGATTTACCATGCAGTAATCATTCTCTAATTCAGTAAGAACTATCTCTGGTGAATAGTGGACATTAATGACAGTTGCAAGAGCTTAGATATTACATAATCACTAATTACATTCTGCACAATTAGCGGAGACTCCTCAATGTGAATCGCTAATGGCTGATTTGTGTCAGCAGCCTGTTCTGGCTGTAAAGAAATATAAACAGTCTGCATAATTTCCTGATGGAATTAGCATAGGGAAGGAGGTTATTAATGAAGTTGGGAGGCCGGGAGGAACAGTGATGGATGGGGTGAGCCCAAAGACGGCGTCACCCTGCAGTACCCTGCCTTGATATACACCTGCCCTTCATCACGAACGATGCCGGCGATGCTGCCACTCGCTTTTAGTCTCTCAGCTCCCTTTCAGGTGGTCGGAGGATAAAACCGGCACCTAACAGGCCTCTGCGGGAGTCTGGGGGGGCCGTTTTAGTAAGCACTGGGTTAAGGGGTGCAGAACCGGCTCCTGCACCCAAACCTTCGGTGTTTAGAGACCTTGGGCTCAGTGTATTGGTGAGTAGTTGGGAACGATGTGCAGTCTGCTATGGCAAAAATAGGGAAATTTGAAAGCCCTCGTCAGTTTATATTTTTTTTTTCCACTACTCAGTCTTTGGAAAATAAAAACGCAATACTTTCTTGCACTACTGCCTTTAGCAATCCCTTACTTTTAATCATTTTCTAAACCTATGAGGAAATAAAAAGGCTGAATTTTGCCTTTACCCCCATCTTGCATGCTAAAGCTGACTACGTAGGGAGAGGGCCTTTCTTATTAGTTAAACACGACAAAGGTTTGGACAAAAGCGAGGTGGCAGGCAGGCTTCACTTCTTTAAAGAAATAAATCTTTGCTCAATTGATTTTTAGTGATGTTTGGATCAGGTCCGCAGTTTCTTATGAGCAGAATTCAGCCTCCCGCATTTGTTGTGTGATTAAAATGAGGAATAGTGGTATTAAGCCAGTGGAATTGCTTTGGACAAATCCCAAACTGGAGACCAGCATTGGGCCCCTATACCTTTAGGTATTAGGTATTTTAAATTAAGATTGCATGTGGTTTTAAAAGGCATTGTCAGAGCAAAAGCAATTTAACAAAAGGCAATGTATCTGACGACGACTCTTCTGTCTGCCAAGTGCTCTTCTCCGCGAGTGCATTGTAGGGATGGCAGATTACATCTTCTGAATATTTTTGTCTGTTGCTTGGTTCATTTTCATAATAATAACTTGCATCCTTCTATATCCTTTCATGTTGAAGGGTTGCAAACTATTATACAAACAGACCCACTCCTGAGATGCAGCCACCTCCGAGGGGAAAGACGGCAGCTTTCGGCAGCGGGTAGCAGTTTCGGGGAGTGGGAAGCAGCTGCTGCAGTGGGGATGTTTAAAAAAATTAAAAAAAAAAATAAATCAAAGCACAAATAGCCCTTCTTTTCCGTGTTGTGTCTGAACCCCTCTGGACAGGTGGAAATCAGGGTTTTACAGCCATATCGAATGGGAGCGATGCGCACTGAAGCATCCTCTGCCACTTCCCCCATCAACCAAAACGGGTCGGAGGCACTTTTCAAGACAAGACCCAAAATATTCTTTCTCTGGTAGCTGAAAAAACGACTAGCTGCTTATTCAGATCCATGCATGTCATTGCTAACAGATAACGAATCGTTAACTAACGGTCAGGTCTCAACAGCAACACTTTGAAGCCCTGAAAACCATTGCGAGGCTGCTGGGCTGCCTCTGCCCCAGCAAACAAGTTGCTCTGCTCACTTTCACACCACCAGGTAGGATTTGGAAAGGGCTTATAACATTTTTAGTGTTATTTCCCAACAGCTAGGACAGCAGAGTGTTCATATTCGAGTCTGAAAATATTGGCCTTTAAGTGCCTTGTCTAGAAACTCCATTTTTTATCTTTCCAGGGCCAGGGAATGGGCTGACGTGAATTAAAGCCACCCCAGTGAGCAGGAGTGGAGGCGGAGGCCAGCAGGCTTTCTGCTAAATGTGCTTGGGAAGAGCAATTAAACAGTGCCGATGCAGCACGCTAAGCCTTGTTTTCAGTTACGGATTCTTCAAACCCACACTTTTGGTGTCGCCAATATTTTTTCCAGCGTTTTGACCTGGCTCATGACAGCCGAGGGCCGTGCTTGCCCTCCCCGCCGCTGGCCTTGGGAGCTTCCCGACTCCTCCACGCCCGATGCTGGGGGGGGGGGGGGCTGGAGCTTAAATGCAGACCCTGGCGTGGGGTGGCATTTCCATAAGTGCTGTTTGCCAAGGCAGGTGCTATTCCTTACATTATCGCCAGAACATTTAAATCTTAA
>NW_009601995.1:5909-6166 GCF_000690535.1 Cariama cristata | reverse complement strand
AGGCAGGCGCTGACCTTGCTCCCTGCTCTTCATGACTAGTTTATTGATTCCAGGAACACCTCATTACATGCCGGATCAACATCTTATTGCCATGTTCAGCGGCTGAATTGTTTACAAGTGTCTTTATAACCAGCAAAAGCCTTCCGGATGATGCATGACTACACTCATTTGGATGTGACCCGCCAATTATATGTTATCCGATATGGTGCTGGGTGTCTTGATCCCTGACCGGGCCCGCTGCCCTGCATCAGCACGGC
>NW_009601995.1:528-5736 GCF_000690535.1 Cariama cristata | reverse complement strand
ATCAGGCGGGGGAAGGGGTTTTTTTTTGTTTTTTTTTTTTTTACGGCGGCGTCTGATAACCCACCCAATTTGCAGTCAGTATGCATGGCAAGCGGTGCGACTTGTTACAGAGCCGCGTGCCGGCCCTGCGAGAGAGACCTGTCATATTTTATTCAGGCGCGAGCACTGCAAGGCTGGTGATTTATTTGCGGGAGGGAAGGCAGGAGCAAACACACATACACAGACCCCCCAACCCCCCCCAACCTCTCCTTTCCCTGCCTCTAAAGGTCCAATAACTTACCACCCAGCAAATGCATTTTCCTCTTCTACATATCTTTCTGCGGTTTGCATTCTCATTCACCTAATATATTGCGACGCATTATTTATCCTCGGTCTACAGCCGGGTGACTTGGTTTAGTTTACACGAGCGTAGACACAAGAATTTCAAAAATAAATCACGGGGCACGACTACTATTTTAATGTCTCATTACAGACACTTCTATGGCTCAATAAAAAAAAAAAAAAGAGTGGCACAGCAACTCGATTAGCAAGTCTGTAAAGAATGATTGCGCCAAAAAGTGGCACTGAGCAAACAGCTTACATGTACCCATCGGTACAGACTTGATTTGCTTTTTTACAGCCTCTGCTGCCAGTTGCCAACAGCCGTTGGTGTCGATACGGATGGGTGTGCAAATGGCAGACGATGCCAAAGGATGCCCCGTGCAGTTGCTTTGCATTCGGTTTGGCACTGGAAAGGTTCTGCCTGTATTTTCCTGGACCCCCAGCCCGGGTCGCATGCGGGGTGAAGGCTGGAGGCTGGGGATAGTCGCCCTTCTCCACTGCTGGAGGTGATTTTTCTTGACATTCGATTTCCACGTGCAACCAGAAGCAAACACGAAGGGGTTTGTGCGCGTGTGAAATAGGAGGAGCGCGGGTGCGGGAGGGTTCTGTGGGACCGGGAGCAGATCTGAGACCTGGGATAAGGCTTAAATTTGTCTCTGTTTGGGGGAAATATTTGAGAGTGAACTCAAAGCTATGCAAAAGAGCTGTTGGGTGTTCATCTGCCCAGGGATGCTCTCCAGAGCAGGAACCAGACCCACAGTGACCTTACGCTGATGTTGGTTTTTTTGATCTGGTGCAGAATGATGGAGTTGTGCAAGTGAGAGTCAGTGTCCCCTCGGTATTATCCCACAGTGCGTGCCCCTGCAGCATCTTATCCCAACTTTATAAAGTATGAGTACTGCTTTTGAAAAAAATTAAAAAAAAAAAAAAACACCAAACAAAATCAACAACAAAAACACCATAAAATAACCAACTGGCATCGCCTGAAGCTGTTTGGTAGCTTGTTTATTTTGTATCTACAGCTTACAGATGGTTTCTTTTCAAAGTATTTCCCATTTGAATGAGTGCGTATTTGACCAGCGGAGCAAAGTTGGTTTCCGCTCAATTATCTTAAACAGGGAAGATGTGCGGGGGCTGCCAGCGTGTTGGTGCTTTTCAGAGGGGTTTTTGAAAGAGCCGGGGGACAGTTGTGCTCCCGGAGCCTGAGCATTGCTGCCGTTCTCTGGCTCCGGGTGTCTGAGGTGCATCCCCCCCCCGCCGAGATGCTGAAGGAAACGCCTTGCAGAGGTGCTGCATCCATGCAGCCACGGATCTGGCCGATGTGGCAGTGCCGGGATTTCCATGGGGTTTTGTGGCCTGGCTGGAATAAGACAAAATTTATGCATGTATAGCACTGTCTGCTCAAAGCTCTGCAAACATTAATTAAGTTGCTTAACACTGCTTGGCAAGTGTTAGTGTTGAAATCCTCTTGCTATGGTTAAATTGAGGGACCAACGGGGCTTAAGAGCTTCAAGGGTGAACCGACGGCGGCGAAGATGCAGGGTCTCCAGTGTCCTGGCTCTTGAGAACCAGCGTTGCAGATTCCTGATTTAAAAAACTACCGTACCAGGCCTAAGGCTGCCTTAAATCCCTCCCCATGCCATCAGAAGTGTACGAGGAGCTGGGCGATGCTCCTTGCTCGGGTGACAGAAAGCAACCAGGGGTCCGGTTCCCTCTGTACAACGCGGAGCATTTGGGTTTGGGGGCTGTAGACGGGGAATTTGAATTTCTTAAAGCAGCCCATTTAACTTCCAAACTAAAAACTCGGTTTGCCTGTGGTTTTTTAATTAGAGCTGGGGCAAAACCCAGTCTCAGGTCAGCACAGCCCCAGGCTCTGGAGACAGCACAGCGCATTGATCTGAATCTGAATTTTTGGAAAGGAGGAAAAAAGCATCCATTTACTAGCAAATTCCTGGGTTTGAGCAGCCCTGGAGCTGCAGGTGTTGAATATTCAAAGGGCTGATTCACCATGGCGAGCTTTGGGGTTTATGCTGGTGTGATGCTGCCGAATCCAGCGCTGCAGTCAGGTAAGACCATGCCCCAGCGTGGGTTGTTGACAGCAGGAATTGAGTCTGCGACTGCTGAATCTCAATGCGGGCTCCTCACCACAGTGCTGGGATCTCTCTTTCCCCAGGTCAGCTACCAGCTAATTTATGTGTCACCATTTGGCCTGGCCCACACAACTGACAAGTGTCACGTTGAGTCTGGCCTTATTTATGCTGGGGATAAGCCTGTAGTGGTTTATCAAGCCCCAGACATCCGTCCAAATTTGGCACTTGTTCCTTTCATTTCTGTTTATGTCACTATTCCCAGATTCCTATTCATTGCGTACTTTTTCTCTTCAAAAGGGAGAGAAAAATCAACTCTTCTTTATGACAGCAAACGTGAAAGTTGCATGACTATGGAGAGGAGCATTAACCTTTCCTTTAGCCTGAAGAACTTCATAAGCTTTTTTAAACCAACTTTTTATTAATTTTGGAGTGATGCTTAATGCCTGAAAGAAGTAAGACGCAGTGGCATCACCAGGGGAACTCTTTGGAACGCCTCACGTCTGTAATTTAGGGTCCCGCCTAAACTGAACATGCCTGTGGGTGCTGCGGGCATCCTGGCATTACACTTGCACACTGAGCCCTTCTGCAGGGTCTGAACTGATGAGTTTGCAGACCCCCACGTCCCCCCTTCAGCAGTTTTTTTGCCCATTTGAAACTCAGACATGTCTCCTGCAGTGCTTGGGCTGGTTTTGGCCTCTCCCCGCTACCCCAACTGCTGTCACAAGCTACAGAATACAAATAAAGACAAGGGCTCGTAAGGATCAGCGGGGTGCACAGCGACTCCGGGCAGTCTAGCAGCAGCATGTGATGGCCAAGGGAGCTGTCTGAAGCCACCAGCTCTGCCGTGGTCCCTCTGGGTTGAATTTCCATCCTTTGCCCTGGTCTCTCCTAGTGTTCCCATGCCCATAGGCCAGCTGCAGCTTCTTCAGACATGCCACTGAGGGCAAGGGACTTGAAAATGAGCTCGCCCTTCAGAGCTCTCCTTGCAGCACATCACCACCAGGAGCCCACCCAGTGTGCTCTGGGTGTGCACCCACTGGGTGCTCTGGGCAGGCAGCGTGGCCGTGTTTTTGGGACTTCCCTTGGGGCCAGGGGAGTGGAGGAGAGAAGCTGAACCTACCCCTTGGTGGCTTTGCCAGGAAGCTCATTAGCAGAAAAATGAGGTGGCCACTAGATTTATTAACAGCACCCAGTGTGCAAATTTAATTTTCCTTCTCATTGCACTCCAGCAGAGTAATTGGACATACAAACCAGGGCAGGGACAAAGGACAAGGTCAGTTACTTGTCTGGCAAATATAATTATACGTAGCTCTGAGGAGAGGTTTGGAAACCACATTCCCTGGCTGTGTCCCGCAGTAAAATCCTGAAGCGTGAGCTGGAAATGTGCTCCCTGTGATCCACCCCAGAAGACGATCCCCTTCGTCAGTGCATGGGCCGAAAAGCAAACTCGGAAGGTGTGTGAAGTGTGACTCTTCCCCCAGCAAACGCATCTTGGGTGAACACGCGTGGGTTTTGGGTGGTAATTACCCAGCTCTAATTGCCGCGATGCCCTTGCAGCACCATCCAGGGAGCACCGTGCTCGCCGTGGCCCCGGCGCACAGCTGGGTATTTAGAACTCTGCACTGAGGAATGTTTGCAGCGTTTAAAGATCGATGCTAGGTACTCTCGTTACGGTGCAGGGATGCTGAGCCTAGCACTTCTTATCAAGCCTACGCAAAAGTTTGGTGCAGTTTTCAATTGCTTTGAGCACATTTGCTGCACTGTCACTGGCAGAATTGGGGGTTTTTTGATCACGGGTCGGTCTACACAACAGACGGGGTACACCTGTTTCAAAGTTGGAAAAGGATCTTTGTGCAGGAGTTAGCAGGGCTCATTGAAAGAGCTTTAAACTCAATTTGAAGGGGGAAAGGCATAAAACCAGGCTTGCTACAGCTAAGCCTGGGGTGGTACATCAGTGTTTGAAGGATGGTGTGCTAGCAAGGTCCTTGGGTCTGCCGTCTCAGTGGAGGTAGGGGATGGATATCCATGCAACAGCAGACGCAAAGATTATTGATGTGTTAGAAACCATGGAAGCACCTGAGAATGGTCGGGTAGGAACTGGGGCTTCTCCTCCCAAAAAGGTGCTGGGATCAACATCCCAACTGAAGTGCATCTACACCAATGCAGGCAGCACAGGCAACAAACAGGAGGAGCTGGAAGCCATTGTGCAGATGGAAAACTATGACATAGTTGCCATCACGGAAACATGGTGGGATGACTTGCACAACCGGAGTGCTGCAATGACTGGCTATAAACTCTTCAGAAGGGATGGGCAGGGAAGAAGAGGTGCTGGGGTGGCCTTGTATGTTAGAGTGTTTCGATTGTCTAGAGCTTAATGATGGTTGAGTGTTGATGGGTAAGAATCAGGGGGAAGGCCAACAAGGCAGACATCATGGTGGGAGTCTGTTCTAGACCGCCCAACCAGGAAGAAGAGGCAGACGAAATATTCTATAAGCAGCTGCAAGAAGTCTCATGATCACTGGCCCTTGTTCTCATGGGGGACTTCAACCTACCTCCTGTCTGCTGTAAATACAACACAGCGGAGAGGAAACAGTCCAGGAGGTTCCTGGAGTGTGTGGAAGAGAACTTCCCGACACAGCTGGTGAGGGAGCCAACGAGGGAAGGTGGACCTGGTGTTTGTGAACAGAGAAAGACTTGTGGGTGGTTTATGACCGGAGGCTGTCTTGGGCACAGCAAACACAAAATGACAGAGTTCTCGATTCTCGGAGAAGTCAGGAGGGGGCTCAGTAGAACTGCC
>NW_009601995.1:0-459 GCF_000690535.1 Cariama cristata | reverse complement strand
GAAGGGCAAAGCAGGCCAGGAAGGCTGGGCATTCTTCAAGAAGGAAATCTTCAAGGTGCAGGAGCAGGCTGGCCCCATGTGCTGAAAGATGAGCCAGCGGGGAAGATCGGCCTGGCTGAACAGAGAGCTTTGGCTGGAACTGAGGAAAAAAATGAGAGTTTATGACCTTTGGAAGAAGGGGCAGGCAACTACAAAGATGTTGTGTGGTTATGCGGGGAGAAAATCAGAAGAGACAAAGCCCAACTAGAACTTAATTTGGCTATTGCCGTAAAAGACAATAAAAAATGTTTCTATAAATACATTACCAACAAGACGGGGGCTAAGCCAACAAGACGGGGACTAAGTACAATCTCCATCCTTTATTGGATGTGGTGGGAAACATAGTGACAAAGGAGGAGGAAAAGGCCAAGGTACCTAATGCCTTCTTTACCTCAGTCCTTAATAGTAAGACCAGCTGTT
>NW_009601994.1:11507-13896 GCF_000690535.1 Cariama cristata | reverse complement strand
TTAAGGAATCTGGAGGAGCCCGGGGTTCAGGTCGAATCGGGACTGTTAACCACCCTCAGGAGTATTTCACCTTCCACTTGAGCACCCCACTGCCACAGACCGAAAGGGTTGATGTATGGGGGTACCTCAAACTTTGGTGCAAACCCAAGTTCTGAGCAGCGACCAGAAGTGGGCTAACGGGGCGGGGGGGGGCATCGCCTGGTGAGCCAAGTCCCCCGTTCTGGGAGCGGAGATACCGCGAGCGGAGATACGGCGTCTGCCGTTGGCGTGTACGTGTCCCTCAACCGCGGCTGCGCAGACAAAACCTCGCACCTCGGTCACGCGGAAAGAAAAAGGGGGAAGGGGCTGGACGAGCAGCGGAGCCCCCCAGGTACCCCAGACCCATTTCTGGAGCTTTTCGAAGCAAAGATCACGCCTGTGCCAGCCAGGGCAAATCCCCTCCGCTGGGGCAGAGCCAAGGGCTGTAAAAGAAGAAGTTTCAAGGAGCCACAGGCGTGCCCGCCGCCTGAGGAGCACGACCAGAAGACAGACGGACCACGGCTGGGCCCAAGGGTGGGGATACCCCTCCTTTCACCTCCCTTTCCCTTACAGCTCTCTCTCTCTCTCTTTCCGTCTCCGTTTCTGTATTTTATTCCTGGTACGTAAGGGTGATATTGCTGAGAGTTTGTTGTTGTAACATAACTTTTGCCAAGCCACGATGTGTTGTAATCTGACCAAGTTTTCAATAAATTTGTGACTTTGATCGAACCTCTGGAGTTCTTGTTGTCACTCGGGATTACCACCCCGAGAATCTAAAAGTTAACCGGACCCTCACCGCCGAGTGGGACGGGACATGCTCCGCATCCCTGTCCCCAGCCTCCTCCCTGCTCCATCCCTGTCCCCATCCCCATCCTTGTCCCCGTCCCTATCTCTGCTCGGACCCTCACCGCCGAGTGGGACGGGACACCCACAGCACGCCGCATCCCCTACACTCCTCTGTCTGCAGGCAGGCAGGAGCTGGGATGGAGATGCAGGCAGGACCACAGCCCAGGGCTGTACAGGATTTTCCACCCATCGCATTTTTTTTCCCCTTGCTCTGGCTGTCTTTAATGTTTTCTGCTGAGCCGCTTGTTTAGATTTGCTGTACAGCAGACAAGGAAGTGGGATAGATCTCCCTGGTGCAGAAAAAAGATGCTTGGAGAAGGGCAAAGAGATGATGCCACTGCCGTGAGGTGGCTCCTACCCTGCAGAGATCACCCATCAGCATCAATCCCCTCCGAGGAGTCACGCCGTGTCCCTGTCACCTCAGCAGAGTGAGACGTGAGGACGGGACACAGAGCAGCCACCCACCCGTCGGTGTCAGAGGAGGGCAAGTCCGGTGGTCTGTGTCGTCCTCGGGACGCGGTGGCTGGGGATTTCACGTCGTCCCGCTTCCCTCCTGCCCTCCCCGCGACGTGGGGTGATGGAGGTGTCCAGCTCAGCTCTTGCAAGCGGGGAAGTGACAGTCAGCGGGCGCTGCGTCGAGCATCATTTCCCTGGGGTTAATGGGGAGCTGGCGGCTTCCGTGTGACAGCAAAGAGTGGACATTCACAGAGATGGGAACCGCGACACATCTCGGGGACGTTGCCGCTGGGTGTAGAAGAGAAGAAGCAAATGAGAAGGAAGATGATAATTTTGTGCTCAACACGACGGCGGGTTTGCAAACAGGAAGCGTTTGAAGCAACCAGCGGTTTGGTCTGCAACGCCCTCCCCGTGAGGGTGACTCTTTGCAAGCAGCTTCCGCTGCTCTCAGAAGTGATGCCCAAGCCCTGGCACGTCTGCGTGCCCGCAGGCACCCACCCCTGAGCAGAAACCCAGGACGGTGGTCCCAGGGCCCATTTGGCCTCAAGCTGAGGAAGAGAGAGAGTGCCAGAGCCCATGCGCAAAGCATTGGAGGAGTCTCACCATGGAATTACCTTGTTCTTGGGGGCCAGGTCTCGTCTGGGATGCTTTTGGCATAGCAGCTTTATAAAATTTCACGTGCAAGTCTGACAGAGAGGATTGGAGTTTGTGGCTCTGAGATACCACGGCTGTGCAAGGACTCTGCCCTCACCGGACCCCCCTACACCTGGTGAGAGGGGTCTGGGGCTCGCCTCCGCTCCTGTCGCTTGGGCACCTCGCTCTGCCACCTCGCTCTGCTCTTCCTCGGTCTTTCCATTCTTCCCACTCACCTCCCCAGCCCTTTCCAGTCCTTTAAAGGACAATGGCTCTGCGTGCCTTTTCTTTCTCCCTCCACTCCTCTTCCAGCTCTCTGTCAGTCTCCTGCCATGCCTGGGCCCAAGCTTTTCCCTCCTGTCTCTATTTCTCTTGACCTCCTCTCCCTTCCCTTACCTTCCCTCCTCTCCTCTCCTCGTTGCAGCCATTCTAGCCC
>NW_009601994.1:1870-11257 GCF_000690535.1 Cariama cristata | reverse complement strand
TCTCCTCTCCTCTCCTCTCCTCTCCTCGTTGCAGACCTTGTAGCCCATGGAGGAGGAGGGGAAGGCTGAATGACCAGAGGACATTCAACAGTACTGGGGACCTGAGAGTCACTCATTTTGCCTTCATTTCTTGCCTTTCCCCAGGAAAGCACGAGAGAGAAAGGAGGAAGATGGACCGACATCCCAACAGCACGATCCATGACTGGCGTTCAGTGTCCCCAGCGCCGACGGAGAGCACGGTCTATGGGGATGGACACAATGGGACCAGGTGCTTTGCAGAACACATCCCTGAAATCGTCACCGGTAGCATCACGCTGCTCATCTGCCTGTGTGGGCTGGTGGGGAACGGGACCATCTTCTGGCTCCTCAGCTTCCGCATCAGGAGGAACCCCTTCACCGCCTACCTCCTGAACCTGGCCATGGCTGACACCTGCTTCCTCCTCTGCACGTCGGCTTTCCTTGTGATATATCATATGCCCATGCTCAACTGCTTTCAGTCAGAGGTTTTGCGGGTGCTGCCGCTCTTTCACTCCATGGTTTTGCTCACCTACAGCACCAGCCTCTATCTCCTCTCGGCCATCAGCGTGGAGAGGTGCGTGGGTGTCCTCTGGCCCTTCTGGTGCCGATGCCACCGCCCGAGGCTCCTGTCAGCCGTGACGTGCAGCCTGCTGTGGGCCCTCGCCTGTGCGCTCGCCGGGCTGGTGTACTTTGTGTGTGACCTGAGTCACTCGGGACACTGCTGGACGGTTCTTGGAACCTTGTGTTTTCTCAATTTCTGCTTTTTCACTCCTTTTATGATTCTTTCCAACGTGATCCTCTTCATCAAGCTTAGGCGTAGCTCTTGGCAACCCCACCCAGTGAGGCTGTACACCGTCATCTTCCTCACTGTTTTCTTCTTCCTCCTCTTTGGCATCCCTCTCAGCGTCCAAATCTTCCTCAACTTCTTCGTGTACATTAATTTTGTCTTTGAGATCTGCCTGTTGCTGGCCTCTTTGAACAGCAGCATCAATCCGGTTATTTACGTCCTGGTTGGGAGCTACGGAAATTCCAGGTTCGGGGGATCTGTCAAAGTGGCTCTTCAGAGGGTCTTTGAAGACAGGGCGGATTCCCAAGAGGTGGGTGAGATCCCTGTGATGGGAATTGCTGCCTAAACCCTCACGGCTGCAGACTGTCACCTGGAGAGGGGCAGCCCTGCCTCTGCACCCCGGGCCAGCACCCATGGGAGCAGAGCCCTTGCTTGGCTGGGTGAGCAGGACTGGCAGTGGGTAGTCGCACATCCCCCAGGGTACGGCCATGCTCCATGAGATTTCCAGGGGCAGGGCTGGTTCCCACCTCAAAATTATTCTTAAGTTCTTTTAATAAAAGTGTCTTTCACATAACTTACTGGTGATCGCAGTTTTTTTTTTCCTTGCTGGCTCCATAGGGTACCCTGGCTTGGGCTCAAAATCACAGTTGTGACAGTCCCCTCCCGCTGCCCACTAGTTTATAAATGATGTGGTCCAGAAAGTCCTGCTTCCTCTGTTCTCCTGTTCTCCAGGGCTAACGCGGCCACGCTCCTGGGCCCCGATCTGTACCTTGTCTGCTTCCCAGCATGGAGAATCCCAACTCTTCCTACTTCTACCCTCTTCTGGGACCTTGGTGTCCAATATGAAAGCACCGACCACTCACTACCTTGATCCTCAAAAGCCCCCAGACCAGAGGAGATGATGGTGGGGGACAGAAATGATGTTTTCATCTCCCTCTGGCTTAATGTCCTGTGCCACAGGCTGACCGAGAAAACCCATCTCAGGCTGGATGATGGAGCTGGCGGCATGGGTCAGCAGCCAAACCTTTACCTTGCCAAGGGGGTTTAGCTGGGGAGGCAGGAAGGGACAGGCAAAGAGGCAAGTGCTGCCGGTGGTCAGAGGTTGGACAGAGGGTGGATGGACGGATGGACAGCTGGGGGCTGATGGCTGTCGGAAAGGGTGATTCTGTGCACCGGGTAGAGAAGCCTACGGAGTAAACCGGCAGGGTAGACCCAAGAAAAGAGACAAAAATAGAGGCTGGGAAGGGTCTCATAGGTGATACCTCGAGGAGGCTGAGCTCTGTCGGTCAGATGGTTTTATTAGCTTTCCTGGCACAGGGAAACAACTGGTACCAGAGCCATAATATTTACAGAACGTACCTTCCTTTGAACAGGTACAAGCCTCACCTCAATACAAACAAACAACTGATGTCTGTAATTCTTGTGTTAGAAACCAAAAGTTTAGGCAAACATGATCAAGATGTTGCCCATGAAAGCAGAAGCTGAGAAACCCTGGGTAATGCTGCTCTTTTGTCGAGCACAGGGATGGATCGGGCAGTGAGCGTGGTGTTGCATGGCACTATGCCGGTATACACGGATGCTTTCCTTATCACAACTTGTTTGCACTTGAAAGGGTTGGCTTGGTGAGGGGATGTGAGATTCTGTAGCTGGGGACACAAAGGCAGCATCAGCGAGGGGGACAGGAGGTGGTTTTGGTCCCAGGGTCCCCACGCTGGCCGGTTCCCAGTGGGAACATCCCTGCTCCCGGGTGCGAGAGGAGATGTTCGCATTTGACCTTCACTGCGGTCAGCCTGGGTAGGAATCATCTCACCTAACTTCAGCTCTCTAGAAATTACGTGGTCCTGTCTGAGGAAACTGTTGTAGGCTGCTGACCGACTACAGAGGGAGTGTAGAAGACAACTCAGATGAAACCCGTAACTTTTAGATGGTTAAAGCCAAGTGAGCAGCACCGATTCACCTCCTTAGGGAAAAAAGATTGTCCTGAAATCCTAAGTCATCTCTCTGCCATCTGCCTGTGCTCCGGTTCATGCACAGATCTTATTATCCAGTTAGCTCCTTGATGCACAGAGCAGCACGTTCTCGGGAACTGTGTGTCGGAAGGTCAAGATCCCTTTGAAATTGCAGTATACAAGGGGCCAACCTAGATCTGAGTCAGAAACAAAAGTTTTGCAGCAACGCCAAGCCTGTAGCGCGGGGTCCTAAAGATAGACGCCTGGAACGATAGGAGAAAAGTTCAACCCCTTCAAAGAAACAAATATTTGGGGATTGAGGTTGCTTTAAAAATGAAATGAAAGAGGAACCTGACATGGAGACAATCTGCTTTTCCCATAGGTCTAGTTTCCGAGACTTTTTTGTTAGTCATTTCCTGTACAAAGCCAAGAATAGATTATAACCAGAACCCTGATAGTGTCAAACGCAATGAAATAGTTCCCTCTTTGCAAGAACCCTTGAGAACACGGTCTGCTTGACTAACACTGACAAGGGTGGTTTGTGAAGGGACTGGAGAAAGACCCTGTGCTGGACGCCGCACAGGCTCACCGAGGCAGGCTTCCGTCCAGTTTTCCAAGTGATAATTCCAGGAAACTTCATGAAGATCCCATCACAAGGGCTGCAGCTGGCAAGTGCGGTGTGAGTCTGCAGCGCATCTGCTCCGGTCAAGTTCTCCAGGCTACAAGAGGAAAGAAGGTCAGACTTTTCTGGGTGGGGGTTTTTTCAGCTTAATCAGTGCCTCCCCTCATTGGTGTTCAACCTACTAGTCAATTTGCACCAAATCTGGTTGGGGAACTATCACAGAATGGTTTGAGATGGACTGGACCTTAAAGACCACCTCGTTCCAACCCCCCTGCCCTGGGCAGGGACACCTTCCACCAGACCAGGTTGCCCAAAGCCCCATCCAACCTGGTCTTGAACACTCCCAGGGATGGGGCATCCACAGCTTCTCTGGGCAACCTCTGCCACTGCCTCACCACCCTCACCGGGAAGAATTTCTTCCTTATATCTCATCTAAATCTTCCCTCTTCCAGTTTAAAGCCACTGCCCCTTGTCCTGTCACTCCATGCCCTTGTGAAAAGTCCCTCCCCAGCTTTCTTGTAGGGAAGGGACTTTTTAGAGGAATAGTGGTCTCTAGGATATTAAGAGCTATAAATATTGTGGAAAAAGGCGGTACGGAAATACTGAAATGTGTCCCCCACTGAAGGAACCCAGCAGCTTAGTAATATCAACTATAATATTAGACTCCTGAGAATCCATATCAGATCCACCCCCAAAACTACTTGCTCTTTGACATCTCCAAGGACAATCCATTCAGCTTATTATCATACTCCTCCAGATCTGCCCTGTCCAAAGCCAGGAAGGAGGCATCTCCCTAGCTTTTGCTCCACCTCTGTACATGCTCTTGCGCCAGGCATGTCATACCCATCTCCCCACATCTTGTCTTCCATCTCTCCTGTCCCTCTTCTCTCTCTGTGCTCCTCCACGTGGAAGCTGGGCCATAGCTGCAAAGATCTGAAAAACTTAGTGTGGGGGACAGCAGAGTTGCTAACACGTCTCTGTTTCATCTCGTCCCTCCAGCTGTTTGAGGGGGAAAGAGAAGCAGCAGAGGTTTTGTCATGACCACATTGTTCCCTGCCATGGAGAGAGCCAGCCCTGCTTGCCAGACCCAGCCGGGTGGCACAGCATACGACAGGAGTTGGCATCACAGGCTGCTGAGGGATGAGGACGCTCATTACAACTGGACCGACTGTGAAGCCGAGCACTTGAGCAAAGTCCCTGTCACGCTGCTCATCTGCCTCTGCGGGCTGGTGGGGAACGGGGCCGTCCTCTGGTTCCTGGGCTCCTGCATCCGCAGGAACCCCATCACCATCTACATCCTAAACCTGGCCGTCACCAACTTCACCTTCCTCCTCTCCATTGCCATTGCCCTTGTGATATTTTACGGCCCAGAGAGCTTTTGTCACAGTCTGGGCTCACGGGACGTGACGACTGTGTTGAACATCACCATCCTCTTCACTTTCACTGCCAGCGTCTACCTCCTGACCGCCTTCAGTGCCACGACGTCTCTGTCTGTCCTTCCCCCATCCCGATGCCCCTGCCACCGCTCCCGGCACTTGCCGGTACTCCTGTGTGCCCTGCTCTGGGCCCTCTCCTTCCTGCTCACCATCACCCTCTACTTCTGCCCTGCGGCACTCATCATCTTCCTCCTGAGCTACCTCTTATCGATGCTTACCCTGATTTTTTCTGGTCTGACACTGCTCACCAGGATCTTGTGCTGCTCATGGCAATATCCTCCAAGGAAGCTCTGTGTTGTGGTCCTGCTAGCTGTCATCTTCTTCCCCTTCTTCACTGCTGATTTTGGCTACTGGCTCTTGCTAAGACTGTTTGATTTTTCTGTTTTTGTCTTTGACACCTCTATCCTCTTCGCCTGCATGAACAGCAGCATCAACCCCGTTATTTACTTCTTGGCCGGGAGCTGTACGACCAAGTTCACACTCTCTGTTCGCGTTGCTTTCCAGAGGGCTTTTGAAGATGTAACAGACCCCCAAAGTAGAGGTGAAACTCCCAGAGAAAACACAGTGGAAACAACTGTTTAAACCTGAGAGAAGATGTTGTAGGGATGGAGGTGTCCCCCTGAGTAGGGCGAGACAAGGACGATGGCTTCGGCACGGGTCTGGCTGCAGTCCAACAACGAAATGTGCCGGGTGGCATGGGAAGTCCTGCCTGGGGTGGGCGCAGGACAGCGTGATGAAACACCCATCCAAAGCTTCTGCTTTGAAACCTCTGCTTCGAATCTGTCCTACTCAACAAGCCTGAGCTTTCCCTGTCTCAAAAGTGAGCTTGCTCTACCCTGGGCACTACTGAAACAGAACAGTGGAGGCTCTTAGCTCCTGCCAGTGGGGTTTTTTTTGGTGTCTCTGCTTAAGAACAGAGTGTGGGTGGTTAAGAAAGCTTGGCACAGCAGAACAGAACAATTCCTGGGCAAACCCTTGTGTGTCCATCTCCAGCGGGCGCTGACACGTGCGAAGAATATGTGGAGACTTCACATTCGGGTTTGTTACCAGGCAAGTGTTTGGGATTGGCCCTGGAAGGCTTTCCCCAAAATGCATTGTTTCTGCTGCAAACTGAGTTTTGTCCACACATCGTGTGAGTCATCTGTACTCAAAGGTTTTTGACTGGAAGTGCCTCTCGTGGTTCATACCACTTTTCTCCGGGCTGTCTGGATGGTTAGCTTGAGTAAATGACATTTCGCAACCATGACCTGAGGTCTGTAACCATTTCTGGCGCGTCTGTTCCTCATCTAGAAAAACAAGAGGAGTAGGATTAAAACAACCCAAAAAGCACAACCCTGCCTGAAGACTCAGTAAAGACTGGATTTGCCACGTGAAAGAGGATGCGGGGAGAAGGAAGGAAAACAGCGGACTTTTTATGGAAAAGACCCTGTTGAGGACTAAATCCCTGTAGCCTGGCTCAGGCGATCCCTGGGCCAAAGGGGCAGCGGCAGCGCCTTCTCCTTCTCTCTCCCCTCCGTGTCTGTCAGCCCATGGTATCAGAGAGCTGGGGGATGAACCAGCTCTTGTTCCCCGTCAACTAAACCACCCACAAACCATTGCTTTTGAGCAGGTTTTGTTTCCTGGTGCAACTCCCCACCAGGCTGCATCAACTTTAGTATGAGCATGAGGGAAAGGTTGAGGAGAGGCAGCTAGCAGGGAGGGGTGGAGGGAGAAAAGGCATCAGCAGAGCAAATCCAGGAGCTACTGATGCTGTGGCCTCTGGGACCTGGGATGGTGACAGAAGTTTCTCTGCCCTTTGGCTTGTCCCAGAGCTACATGTCACCAGACGGGCTGGAATGAAAATCGATCACTTGGCACGTTACAGGTACAGAGCCATGATAACTAAACCCGTAAAACTCTCTGGAAAAACCAAGAAGCTGGGATAGGTGGTGGTCTGGGTGACACTGCGGGCAAAGGAGATCCCGAGAAGCAGGAAAAGCACACGGGAGGATCGTGGTCCTTCTGCACCTGCCTTGGCAGATGCTCCCTGGATGATGGGAGCCCTTTCCTGGACAATAGCTTGTAACTCAGAAAGCTTTTACTTTCCAAAGGACAGGAAAATGGGAGGAGGGAGAAAAAAACCCTCTCAACTGTGGAAGACTCCGGTCCTGTTCTGTAAAACAACTCTGTTAATAAATGCTTCTTAGATGTTTCAATTCATCATGTGTCTTCAAAGCATGACTTACCACCCATGGGTTATACTCTCGCTTCTCTTTCTAAAAGCAGTGGCACGTTACTTACAATTGGGTTTAAGGCACTGGGAAAAGGATGGACAATTTCCCACTGTGTAAAAGAGGCAGGGCCATGGGTGGGTGAATCCAGGCATCCCTGCCACCTGCAAATGTGACGATCTCCCCCATCAGGCTGCGTGCCTCTTCCCCACCTTCCCCAGCAGTCTCCCAGTTGGTGGGATGCTGCGAGGTCCTTTCCTTCTGCCCTTCCACCTCTGCCTGCCTCAGCCGGCTTCAGCCCCCCATGCTACAAGGAGTTGCTCTCCTGGTGTGCTGAGCCATTCCTGAGGAAAGCTTTCGGCACAAGTGGGTAGCTCCACTGCTGTAGTTTGGCTCAACTGGAGGCTTTGTACAGTGAGATACATCTCTGCTAAGTGCAAGCATCCCAGAGAGATGCTGTCTGCTGCCCAGGTCCCTCCCAGAATGAATGAGAAGGTCTTGGCATTGTCAACAGATGGCTCATCCCAACTGTTACAGGATCACAGAACGGTTGGGGTTGGCAGGGCCCTCTGGATATCCTCCAGTCCAACCCCCTGCCAAAGCAGGGTCACCTACAGCAGTTGCACAGGGCCACATCCAGGTGGGTTTTGAACATCTCCGGACCAGGAGACTCCAGAGCATCTCTCGAGACTCCAGAGCCTCTCTGGGCAGCCTGTGCCAGTGCCCTGCCACCCCCACAGTACAGAAGTTCTTCCCCATGTTCAGGTGGAGCTGCCTGAGGTTGATTGTGCCCGTTGCCCCTTAACCTGTCGCTGGGCACCACTGAGAAGAGTCTGGCCCCCTCCTCTTGCCACCTACCCTTAAGGTATTTATAAGCATTGGTGAGATCCCCTCTCAGTCTGCTCTTCTCCAGGCTGAAAGATTGCAGGCACCTGTCTTAGGATGAGGTGCATCATACTCTGGAGGTACCTGTCCTCCTCATAGAGAAGACAGAGAGTTTAGAATGAGCAGAAATGAGCCATTTTCTGACAGAGTTGACTCAGCCTTGCTCTGTTCACCAGGGACACGCTGTGCAGTGAAGCCCAGTTGTTTATTCAACAGACTTTGGGGTCAGAGTTACCATGTTGGAAACAAAAAAAGAAATCCAAATGTAATTTAGGAGTGATGCCTTAGGTAGGTAACTAGAAAACGATCAGTGCAATCCAGATTTTGGAGTGTATGGCTGGTCATTGAAACAGCTGTGCAGAGGAGCTGCTCCTCAGGTTCAGGATGGAGACGGTGAAGGGCTCCTCTTGATGCTGAAGCTGGGGAACCAAAGGATGGCCCCACTCCCAGCCAGCCCGCACAGGCAGAGCAGCGTTGTGATTCTCCTAATTTCTATAAAATCAAGTGGCCCATACATCTGGTTGTGTTAATTTCCACATCTCAGGTTCTTTTTGGTCATGAATACAGTCGTTCAGTGGAGTTACTATGAAATCTTTGCTGCGACCAAAGAGAATACAGGAATTAGTGTCTGTTCTGACTTGCCATGACCATCTGATCGGGCAACCCCTTGCCTTGCTTCGTGGCATGGCTCGGAGCCCTGACCGGCGGTGAGCCGTGCCACAGCAGGTTCCCATCGCAGCCTCTGCAGCTGATGGTTGCCCGCTGCGCTTCTCTCCGGCGTCAGAGAGGTGATGTTTGGCATCAGACATCCTGAGTTGCACTGTGTTATCTCACTCTTCACGTTGAAACATTTCCTTTCCAAAATCGATGCCTTTTCTGGAGACATAGCTCTCCCCATCTCCCCTTCCAAGTTTGGAGGACAGGGTATCATAGCCTTGGCTGAAGTAAGGCAAAAGAGTCTGAAGCCTGCTTTGGGATGCTTTTGTCCCTGTGGACAAAAACTTTTGTGGTGATTTTAAAAAGGGAAACATATCTTTAAATCCTCTCTTGGTTTTCCTGTAGGGACTGATAGGAGCAGGGCTGGAGCAGATTCCCTGCCCCCTCGCAGGGATGCTTAGCGGGCTGTCCGGACCCTCAGAGACCCCAGCAGGGAGGTGACAACCTCCAGGATACGATGTCTCGTCAGCCAGCCGTACCCTGTTGCAACAAGCCGTGTTCCCCCGGAGCACAGCCGGAAAGCAACACCTTGCGCGAACTTCTCGGGACAAACCGGAGCATGGGGAACGCGCCACTCGTAATCCCCTGGCACTATTGAACCCATACTTTTCTCAGGATGATTTAACCCTGCAATTAAGGAGTGTGACAAATTCCCACTTAAAGTGTAAAAGAATGCTCTTGTTTCTTCCCCAGCTCCGCAGCCCTACCCCGATGTTGGTTCGTTTCTCTTCCCATCGGCTGGGAGCGCACGGCCGGCTCTTCC
>NW_009601994.1:0-1844 GCF_000690535.1 Cariama cristata | reverse complement strand
ATCCATGCCCCTCTCCTGCCATCTAGAGGCATCAACCCCCCAGATATCTGTGAAATCACCCCCAGCCCCGTGCTGGATGTGTCCCCGCAACCCTCCGAGCCCCGGGGTGTGGGTGAGAAGTGAGGTTTGGGGTTCCCACTCCTGCTTGGGAGAGTCCGTGCAGCCCCGGAGAAGATGGAGGGGTTCAGCTAGGCTAGGAGGGGGATTTTGGTGGGGGTGAGTTGCCACATGAAGGTATCCTGCTTGGCTTCCAGGATATCCTCGCTAGCCAGCGACTCTCCCAGGAGTCCTCACCCTCCACCTCCCAACAGGGCAGCAGCGGCCGTAGAGGCTCGGCCAGCTCTGCCGTCGCAATGTCTCCGTGCATAGGGGACCAGGGTCAGGAGGGGGCTGCACTACCCCATGGACGGGCCAGGGCCACGCTGCTGCTCCCACGGCAGCGATTGCTTCTACCCCTCGCTCAGCCTTTCACTTCAGCACGGGTGCAGCGGTGCCGGCGAGATACCCGCATGGTCCCTCAACTTGCCCATTTTTGCAATCCTTTTTGCAGAGCCCTGCCTTGCTCGGCCAGCAGAGATGACCAGAGCTCCCCCAGGGCCTCATATCTCAGACTTTCCCCAAGCAAGAGATCCCCCAAAACACCACAAAATCCATCAGTTGAGCCAAAGGAGGCTGAGTTTATTTGTTGGGGTCAGGGCAATGAGGGTCATTGCAATGGGAATACAGCCCGTGCTCGGGGACCGAGCCCGGCTGAGCAATGCTGAGCTGGGTCTGTGCCACGGACCCCCAACACCTCCATCCCCCAGGTGGTCTGCGAGGCTCCACATCCCCAGGTCTCCTCGCCAGCAGTCCTTTATAGGGTGGTCTCCACCGTAGCGTCCCCAGGCATGTGGCTCCCCTCCTCGCTCGTCACTTTCTCTTCAAACACTCGTCGGAAGGCGACTTTCATGGAGGCTTGGAATCCACGCTGCCGGCAGCTCCCCACCAGAAAGTAAATGACCGGATTGATGCTGCTGTTCAGCGATGCCAGCAGGTAAGAAATATGAAGGTAAAATGGGTCAATATAAACAGGATCCAGGAAAATCATCACATTGCAAGGAAACCCAAAGAGGAACAAGAAGACCACACTGAGCAGGACAGCAACGTAGAGTTTCCCTGGGTGTCGTCTCTGTGAGCCACATTGGAGTTTGATGAACAGGGAGAGGTTGGAAAGGAATGGGAATAAAGTGAAAATGAGAAAATTCACAATGCATACACCTTGCACTACTTGTTCACATTTTATATTCCAAGGGGAATAACAACTAATGAAAACCAAAGAAACAAAAATTCCGGCGAGAGCCCAGAGCACCCCACACACGATGCCTGACAAGCGCTTTGGGCGGTGGCACCGGTACCAGATTGGGAACAAAACAGACAGGCACCTCTCCACGCTCATTGCCGTCAGGAGATACATGCTGGCAAAATACCAAAACAGAAACAGATCCATCAGGATATAATTGGTGGGTAGATATTCAAATGAGGAAATACAATAGACTGTTGAAACAATGTGTAATATAAATTTAACAAGAAGGAACACGAGTAGAAAGAAGTCAGTGATGGCCAGGTTCAGGACATAGACAGTGAAGGGGCTCTTCTTCATGTGGAAGCCCAGAAACCACACGACCACCATATTTCCCACAAGTCCACACAGGGAAATACCAATAAAGACACCTGCAATTATCAAGATACTATAATTTTGTATTATGCACTGAGATGGAATAACCGCCTGAGAGTCTGCATATTCAGAAGCATTCATGTAGCTCAGAGAGATGTCTATTGTGTTGGTCTCCTCCATGGCGAATGAC
>NW_009601993.1:66955-77990 GCF_000690535.1 Cariama cristata | reverse complement strand
TCTGATTCTCCTCCCCATCCCACTGGAGGGTGAGGGGCAGGGGGGAAGGGGGGAGGAGTGAGCAAGGTGCTGCTTGGTATTTAGTTGCCGGATGGCGTTAAACCACAGCAACGGGTTAAGCAAATTTATACCATACACAAAGAGGAATATGAAAGATAGCGATATGTATCAATTGTGCAGGCATGTGATTAACAGATCTTTCATTACCACATGCAGATTACTGCACCCCTATGATGCATTACCTTGCTACTAATTAATCTCCTGGGACTTATTTTAGTATAACAAATTCCTCAGCTACTTTAAACAGCTGCCATTTTTCTTCTTTTTATAGTGATATTGACAGTAATATGCCACATTCCACAAATATTTGTTCATTTCAGCCAGTGAGTGGAATGCACATTGCACAGAGGACCACATAATGGGCACAGTCGAACTCCTGGCCCTGCCAAGAGACAGCCTTTGCAAGCCTCACACATGTTCTGTTCTGTATTTGAAAGGAAGAACTTAAAATCCTCTTCATATTTCCCTGCCTGAACAGCAGAGGTATTCTTTGCATGATCTGTGCTATCTCAAATGTTTTGTAAGCACAGGATGTAGGACTTACCCAAAAGCAGACTTTACAGAAAGAAGTCTAACTGTCTGCTAAAAAGGGCAAGATGAGCAGCCTCCCTGGGTACCTGGTTGTATTGCTCAGCAAACATCTAGGTCTGTGATAGGAGTCCATTCACTGCAGAGTATCTGCCTGCAAGTGCAATAGAAGTAACTCTCTTAATCCCTGTGGCTGAAGAAGGACAGATGGGCTGGGTCACAGGTCTCTCTTCTGAATCTGGATCCTCCTATGACATCCTAAACTAGTTTTCTTGTCTGATAAATGACTTGTGTTGTTTGCCTTGCTAGGAGCAACAACTAATGTGCCAAAGTGCAAGGCATTTACTCGCCAGGACATGGTTTACAGCTTAATTTTTTGGTGCCAGTCTAATACTTTTTAGCAACCTCTCTGGTTCCCCACAGAATTCTGAAGCAATTCACTGAAAAAAAAAAAAAAAAGAAAAAAAGGAAAAGTGAAACAATTGAGGATCTATGACTCTTTCTACAGTATTTTGTAATGGTGAAGAAATCACAACAGCACATTCTGAATGGTTCTTCAAGATTTCTCTCTCATTCTTTATGATTTTTGGCAGAGGAAGGTAGGATAAGCAGCAGCGCCATCAAATGCACCTGACTCTACGCTGCAAAATGATACATGGGCACAACAAGCAGGAGCCTCTCACTTGAAAACTCGTCTGGCAGGTGCCTTAGAAACGAGGGCGTAAGAGCTGCAAATACTGTAGATAATGTGTTGTGAAGTAATACGAACATCGATCACGAACAAAATAACTAACCACAAAGAAAGTGCCCTCAAGACAGTAAAATCAACAACTAAAAGAAAAAATCTCCCCTGCTTTGATCATTTTTGTCCCTCTAATAATCATAACACTATTCATATTTTGCTCACTAGAACTGTTATTAATGAAAATAACCAGCACATAAGTTTCAAGCACCAATGTGCTTTCAAAGCAGGCCACATGTTTCCTGAAATTTCTGTGCATGGGGGAACTTCTGCATCTGCCCACCCATACAGATATACACCTGGGTGGTGAATCAGTAACTTTGAGGAGGATCTCTACTTCAGCAAAAGCATCTTTGTTCTTTCAGTTCACAGCCCTGCGAATCCACCTTCCCTGCAGAGTCCAGAGAAGTCAAAAAATTACAGACGCTAGTTCCAACTTGATCTGCTTAGGGACTGCTGCTCACCACCTAGATTGCTAAGCTTCAAAGTGACTGAGATGCAGCTCTGGCTGTTTTATGACATTCCTGTCTGTCACAAGCCATTTCAAGGTGGGTGATGCCCAAAGACTCAGTGAGTGGCCTACCGTTTGTGAGCTGAAGTACATAAAAGGATATGTCAGAACAGCAGGGACTGTTTGGATGGTGCAGCGGGTGGGGAGTCAAGCCCTGGTAGCTCGCAACGGACATCTTTCCCAGAGGGAGCTTGCACAACCCTGCAGCCAGGGAGCTTAGGCAGGAATTGTGCCAATGAGAAGGCACATCTGTCTCAGGACTATATCTGGTGTAGAAGGAGGAAACTATTCTCCTGGAGTCTGGCCCTTGTTGCCAGAACATCACAAAAAAGGGAAACGAAGTCGGGCTGTATTATTTCAAAGGACAGGCAGGGCAACTGTGTAGAGGCCATGCCACAGGTGAAGGGACTGTGGGAAATAACAAGTGACTGAATAGTTTCATCTGAAATACCCCTCGGCAAGCTGGAAGAGTAGTGTACGCTTCCTGCATCTGGGAAGACTTAATTTAGGAGTGACTTGCTTAAAATATTTAAGCATTAATATTATCTAGGAAAGAGAGCAGCAAGGCCCTGTCCATCTGAGCAGTCCTGTTGCACTGGCAGTGCCTGACAGAGATAAATTCTCAGCAAGTGCAGATTTCTTCTAACAGCAGTGTTCATGTGGGATGTGTGAGAAGGCTTCTGGATAGTTCCTTCCTTGATGGTAAACAATCAAGCAATTCACTTGACTGATCGACAGGTCCAGCAACACACACAGCAGTTCTAGGTTACTCTGGAGCCAGGGCTGTGTGACAGCACTGGACCTCTGCAGTTGCATTCATGGATCACACTGAACAGATTCTATTCAGCTTCATGATCTGAAATAGAACTCACCTCTCCTATTCTGAAATGTGGATAAAATTCTGTTTTGAAACCCTAGTCTGCTACATTTCTAAATAAAATGCTTGTGATTCTGTGTGCTGCTGCTGCTCCTGCGTGTGGTGTTCTTTCAGATGCTTTTGCTACCATAATGACTAGTCTGATACTAGACACTATTATCACAATATTATATGAGTCAGAAGCATGAGACACGCTAGCTGGGCAGGCTCTGTGTTACTGTGCAGCCAGGAGAAAAGCAAAGAATTGAAGTTAAAAAGTTTTGTCATTAAAGTCAGCTTGTCAAACCTATAATTAAAGCTTTTATACCTCTTGAGTAGGACATTGAGAATAGGTCAATTACCCCAAACCAAAGAAACAGGCATTTTATAGTGGTCTTGAAATAGTAGATTCCTAGTTTGCAAATACTTCTACAGCATGCAGAAGAGTGAAGGACTGATAACAACAGCTTGAGCTAAGCTTAGTGTGGGCAGGTGTTATGCAAGCTTCCCTCACACAGCTGTGTTAAAACAAGTCATTCGTGACCTGGTGTAGCCCTGTTATTCTGATCATGGTTCTTCAAACAGCTAGATAATACACTTACATTTTGATCTGCACATCTGTGAGGATCCACACAGCTCTGCCACTGCATCCTTGTTCTGATGCTTAACCCTTCTGCTACTTCAGCCTATGGATTTTAATGTAGTTGTAACATCCTCATCCTGATCTCCAGTGACCCCAGTTACTCACCCCTGGGTAGGTAAGACCTCCATAGTTTGCACGTAGAGGGACACATCTGACTGCAGTCCTTCCTCAAGTGGACAAGGAGAAGTGAGACACATCATGCTGTGGTTTGTGAAGTTTGTAAATAGAAACGAGGGTGTGAGCAGCACTATGAACTTCCATGGACTCTAAAGCTGAATTTGAATTCAGGCCTCAAGATCTGAAAGGCCAGTTCTCTAATCTGTTGACTTATCTCTACAATCCTGCTAACTGAAGAGCTGCTGTAATCAGCAGGCAGACTCAGTGCCATAGCTATTTTCAGTTCGGTTCCCCAGTTGGAAACATTCTCCTTCCCCCGCCACCTCTCCAGGCTTGATGTTGTTTATGAGATAATTGGGATGGAGAGACATACTTTTCTTCCCAGGAGCAAATACAACCAGAGATTTTAATGCTATTAGCAGACTGTACCGGAGTGGATGGGAAATTTCTCACCCAATACGCAGAAGTGTGCAGGCACAGAGTGAGAGTGTGACTGCTGCTCTCTCAGAGCTGTGCCCGCACTGGGGTCCTGCTGCCAGCTTCCCACCAAAGTGCTGAGAAGGGCTGGGTGCCATTCACGACTGTCAGTTCTTCTCAGCTGCTCCAGAACTGGCTATCAATTCAGTAACATATATACTAGTTCATTTGTGTGGTGTCACCCAGATTCCTTGCCTCTCAGCTCTGCCACAGGAACATCACAGCCCTGCAGACCTCCTGTCAACTACAGCTCATTGTGCTGCTCCACTGCACTGCCTTCACAACAGCAGGGTCAGCTTTCTAGCCCCACTTGCATTTAAAACAAAATACTATTATCTTTGCTTTCTTGTGTGCTTGCTTCTGAATGGATTTAAGAGAGCGATGGACTACCCAAGCTACCTTGCAGTCAGGGGCAGGGAAGGTGGAGGGTATGACAGTTTCACGGGAGAGCTCTGCTAATGCACTCCCTAGCTCCCTCAGCCTGTCCTGGTCTCTTACAGGCTTCCCCTTCCCACACAGAGCTCTTGGTCTGGGCCAAGGAATACAAGGTCTGGGCCTCAGTATTGGTCTTCCTGCACATCAATCTTCAATATCCAAGCACACAGCTGGATAAACACATAATGCAATGGGTGAGCAATTGGCTGACGGGTGAGGCTCAAAGGGTTATAGTAAATGGGGTTACATCAGGCTGGCAACTAGTCACCAGTGGGGTTCTGCAGGGATACATCTTAGGGCCAGTGCTCTTTAATGTCTTCATAAATGACTCGGATGCAGGACTCGAAGGAATACTAAGTAAGTTTGCTGATGACACAAAATTGGGAGGAGCTGTTGACACCCTTGAAGGCAGAGAGGCCCTGCAGAGAGATCTAGACAAATTAGAGAGCTGGCAATCACCAACTGCATGAAATTTAACAAGGTCAAGTGCCAGATTCTGCAGATGGGACAGGTCAACCCTGGATGTACATACAGACTGGGGAACGACAGACTGGAGAACAGCCCCGCGGAGAGGGACTTGGGAGTTCTGGTCGACGGCAAGTTGAACATAAGTCAACAGTGTGCCCTGGCAGCCAAGAAAGCCAACCCTATCCTGGGATGCATCAAGCAGTGTATTGCTAGCTGGTCAAGGGAGGGGATTGTCCCACTTTACTCTGCACTGGTGTGGCCTCACCTTGAGTATTCTGTGCAGTTTTGGGTGCCACAATACAAAAAGGATATAAAGCTACTAGAGAGCGTGCAAAGGAAGGCCACGAAGTTGGTGAAGGGTTTAGGGGGGAAGCTGTATGAGGAGCGATTGAAATCACTTGGTTTGTTCAGCCTAGAGAAGAGTAGACTGAGGGGAGACTTCATCATGGTCTACAGCTTTCTTGTGAGGGGAAGTGGAGGGGCAGGTGCTGATCTCTTGTCTCTGGCGACCAATGATAGGACCTGAGGGAATGGCATGGGGGGGCTAGATGGGCCAGGGGAGGTTTAGGTTGGATATTAGGAAAATATTTTTCACCCAGAGGGTGGCCGAGCACTGCAATATGATCCCCAGGGAAGCAGTCAACAGTGTCCAGCCTGACAGTATTCAAGAAGCATTTGGACAATGCCCTCAGACATATGGTGTGAATTTTGGGGTTGTCCTGTGCAGAGATAGGAGTTGGGACTTAATGAACCTTGTGTGTCCCTTCCAACTCAGGACATTCTATGATTGTATGATAAGTCATAATATAAAATACATAAGGGAAGAAAAAGAGATAGGTAGATAGGTCATGACAAACACACACTTAGACCGAGGAAGAAAAAAGCTCGTATCAGAACAATTTCTGTTACAGTTGGTCCTATCGCATTCTTCTATCTACTAGGAATACTCTGAAGATATACAGCTTACAAGATCCATATTGAAGATTCTAGTTATACTAAACTTGTCCTACAGGTCTTTGGACTAACCACACTCAGTTGCCTCTTCTGAGGCACCGGATGGCATTTTTGACATCCCACCTGAGATATGCCCTTCCAGTTATCACTTGCAAGAGTACAAGCCCCAGCTGCTACATTTGATCTGTCAGTCCACAATGAAGGTCTTGAGTACCATGAAGTGTCTAAATTGGCATTAGATGAATATGCTTAGGCAGCTGAACCCCATCTATACTAGCTTTGGTTTCCTATAAAAAGGAAGTACATACACATACTTTTAATTTGTGTATACACAGTGCCAGACACACTGTGGCTTTGATCTTGGTTGGCATTACTGTAATACAACTAATTCTTACCCCCAACAGTTGTTTCTAACTCCAAACACATGCTCCACGTTCCTCAGCTACTGTTACTGAACACCACAGCCTCTCTCCTGACTGTTCTTTATACCACATTAAAAAATCCTCAGCTGCTATCAGTCCTGCTCACCAATGCTTTCTTCTTGATGAAGAGACTCTTAAGAAAAAATCTGTAATGATAATTGATTTTCAAACACTGATCATGGGTCATTCTCACTGACTTCAGCAGAACATAAAAAACTAAGAAGTAGATGTGCTAGGAACATGTTGCTGAGACTGAATTATTCTGCAAAGATTCATCTATTTAAAAAAAAAAAAAAAAAAGGCCTTGAGGTATAAATGCTCAGCTCGGGGGTTTCTGGCATTTCTTCCTAAAATTTTCTGTGAAGATCCTGGTACTGAATGCCTTCTATGCCTCTTTAACCATGGGAAATAAAGCACATTTGATCTCTCAGAATGTATGGCAATGGCAGTTTCCTCACAGACTGTTTCCTGTAACATCCTTTCTTGAGAAGTAGAATCGCAGTGTCAGTGGATCTTGACAGCTTCAAGAAGTACTTTCCAACAGGGCAGATGGAGTTTAATTTATTTGCAGAAAGGTGTCTTCCCCAGCTATATAAACAATGGATTCCCTCTAAAGCCTTACCTTCAAAGATATTTCTCTGTAACATATTAGTTCTATAAGAGGATTCCTACATCAACATAAGTATCTCTTGCAGCAGGCAAAACAGAGGTCTTATCTCACCAGACAGTCTATGCTAGGGAAATAGCTTTTATAGTAGATAAACTTAATGCCCTATCAACATTAATGTCAGGCTCTATATGCTGCAGCCGGTCACGCATCACTGCTCTAGCAGCTCTCAGTGTAATGTTGTTTGTGCTCCAGGTTACAAGAGCCAGGGAAGGGAGAAGCTGGAAAAAACTAAGTTGAACAACACAAGCCAGATCCTCAGTTGCAAGACAGCGAGACCGCGTGCAGATCACCACAAAACTTTTCCAGTCACAGATGATATTATAGGAAGAGTTTTTTCCCAGATGTGAACTACAGCAGCCTGGGAGCTTATCTAATTTATGTAGCTTTTGATGCCTGCAAGGGAACAAGAAGAAAAATTGAGCCCGTGGGCAGAAATTAGCACAGTTTTGGAGATTGCTTTCCATGCTGCCCTCCCTTCCTCCATGCAAAAGTGGCAGCAGTGGCACAGAGATTTGGTAGATGCTCATTGCAGTGACCCTTCCAGGGTCAGTTAATTATCTCAGAGCTGTCACTATTCACCAGAACTCACTCAAGAAGCTGGCTGCTGGAGTCAGATACATGCCCAAATTTGGCCCACCTTCCCCAAACTGAACAGTCACTCTGCTCTACTTTCCAGAAATGCTTTTCCTGCTTCACCAAACAATACCATGCCTTCTGATGCTATGTTGGAACAAATTACTGGAGAATTATAGATTGTGACATTGGCCACAACTTTGTCCTGAGGCTTCCTGAATACTAGCAGCTTTTTCTTCTTTTGCTCTCCATTAAAACAAAGGCAACAAATTGTTTTCTCCATACTGTGCTTTGACATAAAATGCAGGCTTGAGCTAAACAACTTCTACATCTCGTTTGATTAGATGGGATTTACCTATCCTCAGCAGTAACTACCAGCAGAGAAGGAAGGGGAAGAAGTTTTTCAAATAGTTGCTTGCTTTTTATTTTATGATCAAAGCTGCTTTTCAGCCAGAAAGAAAGAGAAACTGGGAAGCTGTGAAATCTACAGAACAATGAACCTAAATGCTACTTTTTGATAAAAGCTGGGTTGTTAAATTATATTATTAATAAAAACAAACCTGTTGATTAACTTACACATATTGAACCATCCCTACATTCAGGGGAACAAGAAAATGGTATCTGTTAAAGTGATTAAGATGATTCTGGTGAATTCCCAGAGAAGGCGAAAAATTCAAAACCATCCTGATCAAACCTGTAAATGCCTTATGTGATATAAATCAAGTTCAAAATTCCGGTCTAGAGGGCAGAGAATGGTGTTAGAGACTCTGGCACTGAGAGGGTGGGTGACCTTGAGAACAATGTTTACCCTTCCTGTGCCTTTTTCTTTAAACTAGACAAAAGAGTCCAGAATAACATTTCTCCCCTCTCCAAATACTAACCTGCATATGTATTTTAAAGAATGAATGTTGCATATGAAGTATTTCTAAGTATAACTTAAACCCCAAAGTGTTTAATTTCACTTTGTTGAGGAAACTAATTTTTTCATCTCTAAGTATTTCCTCTTTTCTCTTCTTGGAAATGGGGAGAAAGACAAAACAATCAAGGATAAAGCCCTACTGCTCCCTTGCTTTTTCACTCACCAAAAAAAAGAGCAAGCAACATGTGAAGACAGTCAAGAGGGAAGTCTACTGTCAGTTTTGGTTTTATTCCAACAGGAAAAAGTCAATTGTTGGCATCATAATTTTGTTGACATTGATGGAACATGCAGCAAAAGTGGAAGCAGAATCACCCTAAATGATCTTTCTTTTATTATTTCAGCTGCACAGAAAGTTACACAATGAAAATGACCCTTTTAAATGGCAGTTTTACTTTCTCTCATTTACAGTACTGAATATCATTGCCCTAGATACTCTGCTACTGCAGCTACCTACAGGGTCACTATCAAGCCTCACAAATGCTTTCTCATTCTTTCCTGTTATATATTGTTTTTCCTTTTTAGGACGTAAAACTTTATCTGGGTCTGATCCCACATTTCCTTAAGCATGGTTATAGAAGCAAAATGCTTGTAATGAGAGCGGGTCAAATCCATGTCAGATACAACTGCATTTTAGCCAGTGGAATTATGCACTGGGCAAACAGTACTATCCGGACTATTCAGTCCTGTAAGTGATTTCAGATCCCAAATGTCTCATGCTCTCCCGTTGGTGGATGACAATTACACAATATTGAAATCATATGTGAGTACGGAGAAGCCTCTGGCACATCACGACCTCACATTGGGCAACGTTTTCAAGTGCTCACACTTGCATGTTTTGTTACTGACCTCAGATGATACAGCTTGGGGCCCAAGCCCTTACCCAGGCAAAATCCCTAGCAACTTCAGTAGGATTTTTGCCTAAGGACTGCAGGAGTGATTCAGTCCAATGTGAGAGCTAACATCCCAGAAGCTTTTTCTAGGCAGCATGCTAATTATAAACTCAAGCTTGACATCTGCAGTACAAACCCATACAGCATTTTGCAACCTGAACTTCTTTGTGAAGAAGAGAACAACCACACAACAAAACCAAAGCTGACTTATCATTTACAAAGGCCTTTTTTAGTAAGCATCCTCAAACTGTAGGATTTATATTAAGAGCAGTGTATGAGCTACTTCAAAAGATGGCAAGGTAGAAAAATGCCATTGGGATTGTTTTCTACAGAGCATGCCTTGGGCACAGCACACAGCTGGGAGTTGCTGTCACTCCTGTCCAAGTGAACCATGTTTTGGAAGGTCTGCAGCTGAGAACATGGAGTTTTTTTTCCCCTAGAAGAAACTGGTGGTGCAGCGTACACCAAAAAGCACTTCTTTTGTGCCTCTATCTCCAGGTGAAAGAGAATAAATCTATCACCTTGTGAAACACCTAACAGGCGCCCTTGTAAAATGCCTACAATTGTTGGCACTGCAGCTAATCTTTTCTTTGTTACCAGATGATTATTTTCCACATCAGTGGACAATGATAAAAGTAGATGACACTGTGCTTTCTTCCTCTTTGGATGAGGTTTTGACAGATAATAAATAATTTTACAACACTGGCTTTTATGTCCTTGTACTTATGCATGGAAAGCAAAACGCAACCAGGTTGTATGATACCATGATGGGAATAAACAAGAGGGGTTACAGATATGCACACACTTGCAGGGCTATAATCTTATTGGCATCATGGAGATGTGGTGGGATGGCTCCTGTGACTGGAGTGTTGGAATGGAAGGACACAGCATCTTTCGGAAGGACAGGCAAGGGAGACGAGGAGGGGCTGTCACCCTCTGTGTCTGAGACCAGCTGGAGCGCATGGAGCTCTGCCTTGGGATGGATAAGGAGCTGACCGAGACCTTACGGGTCAGGATTAAAGGGAGGGCAGGGACAGGTGACATTATAGTGGGGGTCTGCTACAGGCCAGTTGACCAGAAAGACCAGGTGGATGAGGCCCTCTATAGATGAACAGAAGCTGCCTCATGTTCACAAGCCCTGGTCCTCATGGGGGACTTCAACCACCCTGATATCTGTTGGAGGGACAACACAGCAGGGCATAAGCAATCCAGGAGGTTCCTGGAATGCATTATTGATAATGTCCTTCTCCAAGTGATAGAAGAGCCAATGAGGAGAGGTGCTATGTTGGACCTTGTTCTCACCAACAAGGAGGGGCCTGTGGGGAATGTAAAGCTCAAGGGCAGCCTTGGCTGCAGTGACCATGAAATGGTCAAGTTCAAAATCCTTAAAGAATGTTCAAAACACTCAAAGAGTTGCAGTCAATGGTTTGATGTTCAAGTGGAGACCAGTGAGGAGTGACCTTCCTCAGGTGTTGGTACTGGGACATGGACAGTGGGATTGAGTGCACCCTCAGCAAGTTTGTCAACAACACCAAGCTGCGTGGTGCAGTTGACATGCTGGAGGGAAGGGATGCCATCCAGAGGGACCTTCACAGGCTTGAGAGGCGGGCCCGTGCAAACCTCATGAACTTCAACATGGCCAAGTGCAAGGTCCTGCACACGGGCTGGGGCAATCACAAGCACAAATACAGGCTGGGCAGAGAATGGATTGAGAGCAGTCCTGAGGAGAAGGACTTGGGGGTACTGGTTGATGAGAAGCTCAACATGACC